>NW_018242140.1:0-1194 GCF_001263595.1 Phalaenopsis equestris
CTGCTCCGCTTCGGCCTCTGCCTCCCATTCTTCTCGCGAAATCTTTCAGCTTCTTGTCTCAGAATCACGAAAAGGTTTTGACCGTGAGAGTGTTTAAGGGTTGTTGTTTGTGTTCGTTGACTTTTGTTCTCGAATCTGTACTACTATTTGTCTTTGGTAAAGGCGAGTCGACATTGGATTGACTGGTTGTAATTCTTGCTTGGTTGCTTGCAAGGCTACCGAGGTGTCTTATTTGAGTATTTCTTTGTTATTTCATATTTATCTTCAGGTTTGCCTCTTAGCTTAAATTTTCTTAAATTGTTTTTAGATTTATTCAATTTTTTAGAGTGAAACCTAGTTTTTGAAGTTTTTGACAGTGAAATCCCGCATTAAAAAAATGTCATATTGCCTCTAGTTCTGGTTTTGCTCTGTGCTCTGGTTTGGCTATTGCCTTGCTGGTAATATCTTCAATCATGTTTCAACATTTGTGTTGTGATTCGACTATTGCCTCTTGATCTGATTGTTTTTACCCTTGCTTGTATTTCTCTTCAATCATAAATGTTCCTTTTATCCTATAAGTAAAAACAATGAATAATATTTTGAGTAATGACAAAATAGCTTAGTGGGTGAACGATCGGGGACTTTGATAATCAGGGACTTTGATTGCATTTTACGTGATATTGGTGGTTGAAGTGAAATTTCGGCATTGTTGACTTTTTTAAAAAATTTTAAAGAGTATTTTATTGGGTGATTTGGAAATATGCTTGAGATAAAACTTGTTTAACGAGTGTTATCCCACTATTCACACTTGTAGCAATGGGTCTGTTGACCTCATTTTTGATGGGGTCCAGTATCTTCTTTTTAGAAGACTAGGATCTAACTATATGGATTTCCTGTTGACTATTTCAGAGGACTAGTGATGGAACCCTCTCACATAGAAATTTCACACACTTCTTGACTCTTTTGGTAAAGTCTCACATGAGTGGTCACAAGCCCTCAAATGCCACTTGGGATGGTTAAGACCAACATGTGAAGACCTAAGAATGAGTTCCAATAGGATCAGTGAGACCTTAGGGCAACCTTGGGTGGCTTGGTCATGGTCATAACCTCACACACACTCAAACGCTAACACCACCTATGCCCGACCTACCTCCCCGTTCTTTTTGGAGACTCATATGGGTGGCCCCAAACCCTAGTCTTTGGCTAGAATGGCTA
>NW_018242141.1:0-876 GCF_001263595.1 Phalaenopsis equestris
ACAATACAAGTTGTCAATTTGTAAAGTAAATAAAATACTTATAAAAATATCATTACAATTTTTAGAAATAAAATAAGTTCTAAAAAAATAAAAAATTACTTAGTTAATTACTTCATGTTGTAAGGAGAAATAAAAGAAAACTACTCATGAAGCATGGGGATAAGAAAACAAAACATATTCTTAAAACTCCAATCCAAATGATAAAACTTAAGGACAAAGTTACAAATATTTATCTGGAATGTTCGCTCAAGCACTGCTTTGAAGTTCTCTGACTTTTCTGACTCTAACAAAACTTATAAGACTCACAAACTCCAGAAAGAACAAAGACTCACAAACAAAACTTCTTACACAGTTAACAAACTCACACACTCTAAGACTCTCTAAATCTGACTCCCTAGCCCTTTGGAATTAAACATATTTATAGAGCTTCAAAAATGATGAAGGTTTGCTTCAGACATCTTTTTGAAATTCAGCCTTACTCAATGAATCTTCTAGAAAGTAATCGTGACACCTAGGCACCCAATCGTCGCGCTTAGGCGCCAGCCAATTTCTTTATGTGGCGCCTAGATGCCAATTCGGGTGGTAAGGTACTTTTCTTCAATTTAGCTCATTTTGCTTCTTTTATATGCATTTTTGTTTCTTTTTACTCGTAAACTTATTTTCTTGTACCTACAACCAAAAACATAAAAAATACCCTTCATTAAAGCATAATATCCAAAAAAATTGAGCCTAAAATGCGCATAAAAAATAGGTAAGTTTAAAGTGGGTCAATTCCCCTAAATTTAAACATTACTTATCCCCAAGTAACCTTTCTTACTATATATAAAAATTATAACTTTCAGAAGTGAGTTTTACTTGAAGATTTTTATAGTTTTT
>NW_018242142.1:0-454 GCF_001263595.1 Phalaenopsis equestris
CAATAATCAAAAGGATTCATGCCATGATTTTTCGATAAGTTTTACATTTGTTGTCGGCTAGTTATTGCAACCTTTCACTTTTCATATCCGGGCTTGGGGCCGGCAATGACAGTGTTATTTAAAATACGAAATAATTATATCAAAGACGAAAATACCCTTCAATTCATGCAAACCGCCATTAAGTTGAACTCTTAAATATTGAGATGCCTTTTGGTATAAAGTGGATATTCATTAGAAATTGTTAAGTTAAGTGTGCTCACATCGGAGCACTTCTAGGATGAGTGGTCTCATGAGAAGTTATACCAACGGGGCAATACTGTGAAACTATTTGGCCAAAGTAAACAATACGTTGATTGGTGAGAGTTCGAGTTGTCATGCCGTCTCATTTCCCTAGATGTACGTGAGTGTCAAATCAATGGTAAGTAATGTCGACAGCCTTCCCTCACTCAAATGC
>NW_018242143.1:0-420 GCF_001263595.1 Phalaenopsis equestris
CTTTGCTTTAGGAAAGGAGAAATGGAATTCAAAATAATTAAAGGCCTATCCCGATATTGTAATCTTTGTCTGAAAAAGAAAACGAAAAGAAAAAAGAGAAAGTAAAGAAAAAGAAAAGAAAAAGAGAAAGAAAAGAAAAAGAAAAAGAAAAAGAGAAAAAAAAATTAGGAAGGAGAAGCTTGAGGATTAGTGCCTTATCAAAAATTGGTTCTCCATTTGATCTTTTTAAAGTATAAGACTTGAGAAACTCTTAAGCTTATAGATATATTATAGTAAGTAAAATTATTTTTAATGAAAATTTTAAGTGGAGATAATAAAAGAACTAAATTCTAAATTTTGAAAATCTACAATATATTTCTGAATTAGGTAGAAACTCATATTTTTGTCTTTCTTACCTTTAAGAATTTCTAAACTTTAAGT
>NW_018242144.1:0-697 GCF_001263595.1 Phalaenopsis equestris
GCGTAGCACTCATCCACCTATCACTTTCACCAATGTAGACTTGCCTCCAACTAACTACTATATATATAGTATTTTGATCGATAACGACATTTTTTTGTGAACGTATTATTCAAGTCAGTATTCGACAAGATGAATCTCAAAAACTAACTAGCTAGTGGCACCGACCATTGAGCTCTACGACTTCTCCGACAAAAAGAAAGGGGCCCCGGGAGTAATTGCACAGTTACTGATGGTGTGTAGAGATTCATCTAATGAGCTAGTCACAAAAAACTCCGATCAGGAGAACTGTGTGTGTTCAGTTGCTTTTGTCTTGATGTAAGTGTATAAACGATTAAAACTTGAATGAGCCCAAGACTTGTTCTAGTTGAACTAGATAGAAAATTTTTGGATCTACGCTCAGTTGATTTAAAACATATTTTTTAATATTAAGCTCTTATTTGAACTCCAATTTATACTCAAATTAAAATTTGAATTTTTTTTTTTTACTTCAACCATTTGCAAAAATATATATGTATAGAAAAGTGGAGCAAAAATGGAAATTACATAATCTTGTCTATTAAATTTATATTTATAGTGGATTCATAATAACATTTTCTTCAATCTACCGATGTGGGACAAATCAAAGAAGGTCCTAAAGCAAGTCACACAACTTCGCAAGGTGCCTCTTAAGTATTTACATAAATAACACCCATTGGGG
>NW_018242145.1:0-800 GCF_001263595.1 Phalaenopsis equestris
TCTATCTTTATCCTTCTCTCTCTCCCTTCCTATTTCATCCCCCTTTCCCTCCTTCGCTCGCTTTACCTCTTTATCCCCCCTCTCTCTATCTCTCTTATCTCTATTATCTCTATTCTCTCTTGTCTTTGTTAATGTTTCTTTCTATTTCCTTGCCTCTCCCTCTCTCTTACTCTCTCTCTTGGTCTCTCTCTTCTCCCCATCACTTTTAGGTATCTCTCTATCTATCTTTTGTAGTCCCATCTTCTCTTGCTTCTCTCTCTTCTCTCACTCCCTTTTGTTCTTTAAGCTCTTACTCTCACTCTTCATGCTTTCTCTCCCCCTTTACTTGCTCTCATCATCTCTCTCTCCTTTATCCCACTCTAACACTGTGTTTCTCTCTCTATCTCTCTCTTTATATCATTCTCATTCTATATTCTTTCTCTCTCACTCTCTATCTCTCTATATCTCTCCCCCATTCTAACCCTCAAAAACTCAATGTCCCTCCTTCTCTCCCTCTTAATCTCCTTTCTTCTCTTTATTTCCCTCACTTTCTTCTCTTAAACCTTTATTTGTCTCTCCCTCCCACTCTTTTACTCTAACTCTCCCACTCTCTCTTCTCTCTCCTCTAATTCTCCCTCTTTCTCTCCCTATCTTTCTCTTTCTCTCTTTCCTTCCATTTATCTCTCTCTCACTCTCCCTCTATCTCTCTCGCAGTCTCGTCCCCTCCCTCCCTCCCCCACTTGGCCTATTCATCACCCACAGCCTTTCACTCTCAGTCTCTTATCGCCTCTTCCTAGCTCTCTCTCACACCTTATTGCTAT
>NW_018242146.1:0-5764 GCF_001263595.1 Phalaenopsis equestris
TTTTACATTCATTCCGATCAAAATTCTTATCTATTGCCCATCACCAAAACATTTTCACAACAATCTTTCATTCAAGAAAAGGTTGTTGGAGATTATATTGGAGCTCCAAGTATCTCTAAAATATTAATTGGAAAATCATCTTATTTCAACCTCAAATGAAGATAGTCTAAGTTGCAAAAAGCTAAAATTTCAAGTATTTCTTTTATATTTATTAACAAAAGCAAACCTTAATGCAATGGAATATAATGCTAGCATAATGTATTTCTTGTTTTGTTGAGTGGTTTAGTGCTAAATTGATCAATTTAATGAAGAAGAGGAAAAAATCATCTCTAGAAGTTACATTTATACTAGCTCATCTAGAGAAGAAGATAATCTTACGAACAATCTTAAAGTAATTGAAATTAAGAATCTTTATTGAGCAATGCAATTAAGCTTCAATAGTTTTTTATTCTTCGTGTATGAATTATTTCCTTACTCTACAAGCTATAAATCCGTTGTTAAAAAATTAATTGCTTGATTATGTTGTTCTGTTGTGACCATTATTGAAATTTTGTCGCAATATTACATCAATTCTAATAAGTAGTAGACAAACAAAGCTAAAAGAGTAGGAATAACATTTCCAGATGAGGCCAATAATTAGTTCTTTATTACAATCATTTAATCAATTATCAATTGATTTATAGTATTACTTATGACATCCAATCAAGATCCTACCCAGTAATACTATATAAAATGATTAATTAATTCAATAAATGAATTTATATATAGATACAATAAATATTAAAAATATATTTTCAGTCATAGAATTATATCAAATCAATCTTATAAATATATATATATATATATATATATATATACTAATCTAACTAATCTAGCTAATCAGGTTAGTTATGAAGTAAATAAAAGAGATATGCGCATTTAGGGCGGAATAAAACCATGACATTTTGAGTTCTTTAATCTCTAATTAAATGGTATATTATAAATAATATAATTAGGAGAATCATGTGATCTTAATTTACTTTTCTCTTAAGTTTTAAAAATTGGCAGGATTACAAATTGCCCTAACTTTTATTTTATCCTTAAATAATTATCTTAATTGTATTTAATTAGTGAATATTACTAATCTATAAATTATCTATTTAATCTTAATTAATATTTTATACAATGATGATGTGATATAAAATTACAATTATGATTTCAAAGAAAATTATTTATTCAATGATGATTAAGGATATATTTTATCAAATGTGACAATTTTATTGGTTGAGTTGTGTATACATAGGTTGAAAAGAAAACATGGGTCAGTCATTTTCAACCTTTATTCTATTTTATGATGGCAAATTAGTTATATTTGATGACTTCAGATCGTGTTACGTCAGAGGTAATCGACGATCTTTCTTGTACCGATGTGGTCAACCATCGTGGAAACTATGTCATTGAGTGATTCGTGTTCTGAAAGGTGATTATCAAATGCGATATGTGAGTTTCTTATGAGTCAAGCTTTGTTGCAACTCTAATTGAGGACTAGGATGTGACAGAGTATGTATTACATGCAAACATGAGATAATATTTAGCGCTTTAATGGTGTTACACATAGTTCGCTAATCTCTGCTTAAATTGTATAAAACAATATTGAGTATCGAATTATAAATTCTAATGAATCTCAATTAAGTATTACATGTGTCTTCATCATGATCATCCATCTGGACCGTTTCATTGGCGTTTGCTTGCAACAATAAGCAAAAGACTTTTGAGTGTGGAAGATATCAATCTTAATGGCCACCATGCATGTGTCCATGAGATTCTAACTGGTGGAAACTGTTAGTGCACTTCCAAAATCATTTGTCATTATATTATTCATATGTTGGATGTCAATTGGACTTGAAGCATCAAGAGATTATATCTAAAATGAAAGTTAAATTCAACATTCAACTATCTTATATATTGGGATGTAAGATGAAAGGCTATCAAGTCTATATTTGGTAGTTGAGAGGACTCATAATATGCATTGCATAAGTTAATGACATCTATCTGCAATGCAATGTCAAAATCAATTTACAAGATTTAGTTTGATAGCACATCATGCTTTGAATGTCTTTTTTGGAACTTTGGGCCATCTATAGAGGGTTGGAGTAGTTGTAGGCCAGTACAGAGTCTCGACGACACATCCTTGCTAGGTAAATATCAAGGTACTTTACTAAGTCATGTTAGCCTTGACGCAATTAATGACCTTTTCCCCCCTTGTCATTTGTGATTTGTTGAATCATAGTACAATGAATCTTGTATTTAGTTTATAAGAATGCATTTGAGCTTCTATTGGTAGTTTGGTCACGACCATACCTTTGCATAATATCATATTGACATTTTCGATTGTTCATGCATACACAGAGATTTTTTCATGGGCGGCTCATGGATGTTGTTTGAGGCACCTTAGATAAAACTTTTACAAAGTAATTAGAAAATTGGGTATAGTTGACACAAATACAGTGTGTAAGAATATGTATTGGGCAAGAAATATGAATGATATTAGATTGTTCAACCAACTTTTAACTAATATTTGTAACATAAAAGAAGAGGCATATGATTGATTGATCTCAAGAGATGTTGTAAGGTGGACACTCTCCTCATGATGGTGGAGAAAGGTATAGAGTGATGACAACTACGCATCAGAATGTTTCGATGGTATACTTTGTTGAGTTAGAGAACTTTCTAATCAAGCATCGATTTACTCTTTATATTATTATATCATCTTTTTTTTATCATAAGATATAACACAATATAGGATCTTGAAACATCAAACGGTTGCCACTAGAGTAAGCACTACTCTTCAATGATATGAAGTTGAAGCTAGAAGATTTCCTAAACTGACTCGTATTTAATTTCATGTGCACTTGGTCAACCATTACAATTGTCACTGCTATTAGTTTGACTTACATATCAGAGGCTTTTCATATGTCTTGCTCATCTTTTATAGCTATTTCAGGTCATAGCATGTGGATCATCTATTGTATGTCTTTCATTAATATATTGTTGAGCCTTTCAAGAAAATGTATGCATCTGAGTCCCATGTTATACCTAAATGAGCATCATGGTCTGATTTTGGCCGAGTAGTTAAAGTTATTTATTTAATATACCTAAATTTTAGATAAAGAACTGGGAGACCACGCACAAAGCGCTATACAAATATGATAGATGAACATACTTCTTTGAGACACAGGATATATATTTGTGTCTTATTGCCCATCAAACCCAAAAATATATGGTAACATGAGTTGAATAATACAATTAATTTGATAATAAATTTTAATTTACAATCATATCATCTTCTACATGTAGACACCATGATAGACAATAATCATGGATGTTGGCATAGAGGTGGGGCATTGTAGTCTCGATGACACGACATGATTTAGCTATGAGCCCGAGATCAGGTCAGCAACTCGCGAGGTGCACCCTGTCGTTGCTCCACTATGTAGGACACACATAACAACACACCCTGATGAGCTATTATTTGATTAATCCTAATATTTATTCACTTTGTGCTATTATTTATGTTTAATCTTAATAATTTTATTAAATTTATTTATATAGGGCAATATTATTTGACAATCTCACATCTAGTTGTGACTAGAGAGTGGAAATTTTAATGTCCACGCCTTATCACAACTTTGATTGATATCAGTTTAGATTGTGTCAAACACCTTCAATATATTAAATTGGATCAACATCTACTTAATTTTCAGAGACAAACATGTTTTCTTTGCCTGATAAGAGGATGACAGTCAATTTACATGATGGCTATGATTATAGACATCAAAATAGATGGCCTTGTACTAATATGTCTGTGAGTTGTTGGAAAGGGCGAGAGAAGGGTCTTGTGGTCATATTTCAATGATGATTTACTCGACACTCCCTTCATACGAACATTATCTACCACTAGCAAACAATTTCATGTGTTATGACGAGATTCAGATTGTGGTAAGCTATAGCAAACTTGCGTACCACTACGGTGGCTGAGGTGGACATTTAGTAGAGATTCTTATGATGATATTGATGATATTACTTCTTGGAGACATGTTTGAGCATATTATTCATTCTTGGGCACTTTTGGATTCCTGATGTGTTTGGGTGGGAGATAAACATACATTATTTATCAGTGATGGAGGATTTATTAATTTCTTTTCAGCACTCTATTAGATCAACAATACTGAGAAACTTGTATAAAGAGCTGGGACAGGCTACAAAGCTTGCTCAAGTGAACATAGTAGGGTCTCTACATCTCCTTTAAGTTTGGTGCTGGGAGAGATTCCACGTTGACAAACCACACTACGAGTTCCATACCCAACATGGATAGATAGAAGTGTGAGTTTCAGGTAAAAAAATTTACGTAACACTTTAATAGTTCTTTACTTTGAATTAAATAAATTAAACAAATTTTAAATTTCTTTAGGTGGAAAGGGCCTTATGTACAAGAGCAGTTACCTAGTCAATCATGGGTGTGTCATGATGAGTTTGATGGACTTCTACTTTCTTAGGTATTAGAGTTTTCTTTTATTACACATTATCATTATACTTATGAACTAATAACTTCAATACTAATTTCATTATTTCTACACATTGTAGGTTACATGGAAATCATATGATGATGAGATGTTTCATTGTGTTTGTGACATATGCTTTTCATGATCAAGAGTTTGGGAGTTCCAGAGAGAGTTACTCAACAGTTTAAATGGTTCATGAGTATTGATGTTCAACCGATGAATTCTTGCTTTCAGAGAGTTGATGGACGGGGAAGCACAACTTAGGCTATGTCGCTTGCCACTGACAATATATCAATATAAGGGATGATATAGAAGCATATGTTTTGGCATGACATGTTGGATGTGTGGATCGTCATTGAGCAATTGTTGTTTATAGGAGCTGGTACCGGTCATTGGCTGTATTTCATTTACTTAGAGCTTCAATGAATCCTCTTGACACATTTTACCCTAGGTCCATAATACAACAAGCATGAATTTATTTTTTGATTATATTGCAGAGAAAGATGATTTTATTACCTTATAGAGGATCTGATGATGAGAGTCCAAGACAAAATCTGATAGAAGACATGGATGTGCTCTACAACTACATGAGACGATCAATCTAGATATCTGATCTACCATAGAGAGGAGAGCGGAGATGAGGATGCAAATGATCCACTACCACCACCGCTGACACACGATAACCTCGAGCCATCCAACTTGTCTTACACAGTTCCACCACCTTATGTTTACTAGACTTGGTCTTCGCACGAGGACATTCCAACAACATATCATGGAGTAGGTCCTATTTGGGCGACACTAGATATCACCCCATCACCAGCAATTATGGATGCCTCATGCGATGGTACCTTTACAAGATCAACAATTATCGGGGGTCTTATGTAGATTTTATTTATGATGGGAGACAATTTGATTTATATCCCTTGGATCAATCATATGCCTTAACATAGGAGGATGATCTTTAGCATTTGTATGGCCAACAGTATCAACATTACCATCACCCGTGACAACGACCACAACCACCACTGCCACTGGATTAGTGAACACCTGTCTGTGGAGCGACGATGTTGTCTAGACAACATCACAAGCGGTCGTACGACATCTGTGTTATATTCATTTTATATCTTTTTTCTTCCTTTTGAAGTATTTCTTTATAGACTGTGACTTTTTTTTTATCATTTTCATTCCTTTTTTTACACATTTTTAATGTTTTTGTTTTCTTC
>NW_018242147.1:0-987 GCF_001263595.1 Phalaenopsis equestris
ATGGACGGGGAAGCACAACTTAGGCTATGTCGCTTACCACTGACAATATATCAATATAAGGGATGATAGAGAAGCATATGTTTTGGCATGACATGTTGGATGCGTGGATCGTCATTGAGCAATTGTTGTTTATAGGAGCTGGTACCGGTCATTGGTTGTATTTCATTTACTTAGAGCTCCAATGAATCCTCTTGACACATATTACTCTAGGTCCATAATACAACAAGCATTAATTTATTTTTTTGATTATATTGCAGAGAAAGATGATTTTATTACCTTATAGAGGATCTGATGATGAGAGTCCAAGACAAAATCTGATAGAAGACATGGATGTGCTCTACAACTACATGAGACGATCAATCTAGATATCTGATCTACCATAGAGAGGAGAGCGGAGATGAGGATGCAAATGATCCACTACCACCACCGCTGACACACGATAACCTCGAGCCATCCAACTTGTCTTACACAGTTCCACCACCTTATGTTTACTAGACTTGGTCTTCGCACGAGGACATTCCAACAACATATCATGGAGTAGGTCCTATTTGGGCGACACTAGATATCACCCCATCACCAGCAATTATGGATGCCTCATGCGATGGTACCTTTACAAGATCAACAATTATCGGGGGTCTTATGTAGATTTTATTTATGATGGGAGACAATTTGATTTATATCCCTTGGATCAATCATATGCCTTAACATAGGAGGATGATCTTTAGCATTTGTATGGCCAACAGTATCAACATTACCATCACCCGTGACAACGACCACAACCACCACTGCCACTGGATTAGTGAACACCTGCCTGTGGAGCGACGATGTTGTCTAGACAACATCGCAAGCGGTCGTACGACATCTGTGTTCTATTCATTTTGTAACTTTTTTCTTCCTTTTGAAGTATTTCTTCTTAGACTATGTGACTTTTTTTTTAATCATTTTCATTCCTTTTTTTTACACATTTTTAATGTTTTTGTTTTCTTC
>NW_018242148.1:0-845 GCF_001263595.1 Phalaenopsis equestris
AAAGAAAGGTTGTTTTCATGCTTATTTTGTAGAAAAATCAGTTAAGAGGGAGACACAATTAAAACGGGGCGAAACAGAGCCAAACGAAGCAAAATGGTGGAGCTGCTGCAGAGTGGCGCATGATGCGTCAAAGTCTAGAGAACTAGCAGATTATGTGCCAGAGAAATCTTTTGGCGGATTAAGGCGGTTTGGGACAAATTTTGGGTGAATTTTTAAAGGGACACTTGTTCTAAACTCCCATTGGATCGATTCATTACATCTAGACACTTTGGAAGGTTCTTTTATGAAGGAATATGCCTCTTAGATCAATGAACATGTCTTTCAAATTCAGAAGAGTTGAATTTTAGATAGAATTTTGGAGAGAATTTTGAATTCTTTTTGGAGGAAATCAGTCGTTTATAAAAGATCAGTCATTTATAAAAGAGAGGGAAGTCTAGGGCTTGAAGATGTTGAGTCTTGTGTGTGTGTGTGTGTGTGTGTGTGTGTGTGTTTGAGAGGGGTGTGTGTTTGTGAGTGGCGAGAGAGTAAGAAGAAGGACAGGTAGGGAGAGAGGGAGAAATTCTAGGGCTTGAAGATTTTTTTCAAGTAGTGTAAGAGGAGAGGGGAGGTGACAAATTTCTTCTTCATTACATTTCTAGGAGAGAATTGAGAGTGCTTGTAAGGAGAGAAAGGTGTGATGAGAACTTCTAGGGATTTGCTTAGGAAGTATTGTGAGATAAGTTATTTTCCTTTATTTCTTTGTTTTGTAAACTTGTTTTTATTAATGAAATCTGTCTTTTGTTGTATCCTTCTCTTTTGTTGTATCCTTCCCATGAATTCCGAGTAGTCTTCTTTATCCTTCTCCC
>NW_018242149.1:0-2072 GCF_001263595.1 Phalaenopsis equestris
CTTATCTTTCTCCTTGAAATAAGAAGTAATCATGTGTAGGATTAAAATGTTTTGAAAATTATTTTTATTCCAAAATTTATGATGGTATTTTTACCGATTCTAAATTTACTTTGCAAAGTAATCATTTGTAATTTTTAAATTCGTTGCAAAACATAATGAGCAGGAGAACTATGATTTCACCTAACTAGTGAGTACCGCATTAAACCTTAGATAGAGGAGAGTCAAGTCCAATGGGGAGTGCAAATAAATAGATAGATAAATTTTGATAGGCGTAGAATTGATAATTCTAGAGTGACATTCTAGAACCTTCATCAATTTGGTCTTCAGTTCGAAACCTAAGACTTGGTCAGACTTAATAGAGAGGGCACAGTGGAATGAGATAGGCTAGAATATACTCAATATAACCACATCAATTAAGAACGTAACTTTAGAGTAACCAATGTTCTTTATGCACTAGAAAGAGGGTAAAAAACATGCATGCTCCTATTTATCACAAAACCTCATTTTTAACTTTAAACATTTGATTCATACACTGATTACAATCTGTTTACAAGAGAAAAGACTTTTTCTAATAATCAGACTCCTTTACACATAACTAGTTTAAAAAAAAGTGCATTTACTTTTAGCTTTAAATTAGAGTTAACAAACTTTAGCTTTTAACCCTTTACAAACATTTCAATATTACTCTCCTATAATTTTTGTTTATAGGTTGAGTACAAATACTTCTAAGTGACACAAAAATTTTATTCTTCCACATGAGTTCGATATTAGATTTTTTAAAGAAAACTCTATATTACTTGAATCGATACATATACTTGCGTAGTACCCTAATGTATAAACCATTAATCAAAATTTTAAATTCTATAACATATTTATTTTGCACATTAGCCGCTAAAATAACTTGAGTCAAGTTTTTTTGTTATCTTTTGGAAGTTAATCAACCGCATACTTGTGGATCAATCAATGATCACTTAGGGAAACTCTCGCCTAATCTTCTACGAAGATTCATCATCCGAAGAAAGGCTAACGATCGGATTGCCATCATGCATCCTCTACCTAATGGAATAAATCTTCTCGAGAATAATAAGTTGTCATGATGAATCCCCTCAAAAAATTCAACTGAGGATCTTGTGGTCAATCGAACAATAATTGCTGACCAAGTGAAGGTCAAATGATCAAACCAAATATTTATGAATATGAAATTGTGTCAACGACTATTACATATATGCAATGGGGTCATAGATAATTACTAGGGTCAAAAAAGTATCAAAGTTGGTTGCAAATATGTAAATGTGTAATGACTCATAAATATATTGTAATATTTTCATTAAGTGAGAAAATCATGTAATTTATTAGACCATTCCTATGATCTATAAATAAGATGATTATTTTCATAGAAAAGACTACAAAATCTATTCCCAGAGAATTAATATTATTTGTGACTTAACTCTTTCTTCCCTTTGTTCTATTTCTCTTTATTTCTCTCACCCAACCAACGTTCTATTTCTTGGGCATGACCCAAATGATATTTTGAGGCTCAACAAGTTTTATATTTGAATGACATTGAATGGCTAAATTGTGCTCCCAACTAGAACTGTCCATAATGAGGCCTATAACAAGGTCGTGTGTCACTATGCTCTTCTGAGTCAGCTTGTTCCAATTTGTTAATTAACATGGATTTTTGAAATCCAAATCTGATGATTCTACTATTACTGAGAAGAATTTAGAATCTAAAGAACGTCATAGATTTAAACTATTAGACTAAGATCCTAACACTAAATCTTGTAAAAGTAAAAACAGTGATATTAGAATCCATCCGGTCTGTTCATTTTCATATCTCATATCAATGGTCTTCAGAGAAGTTTTAATGTAGCTAGTTTTTCGGAAAACTTATCTCATTAAACTCAAACAAAAGCCATGAATGGCGTAAAAAAAATAGTGTATAAATTTAAAATTGTTTTTAAATCTATTTACGCATATAGTTCCTTAGCTTAAAATATCTTTTTCAAATGGCAGACAGTTTGCTCTTGTTCCTTTTGGATTATATATGTATGTATATATATATATATATA
>NW_018242150.1:0-433 GCF_001263595.1 Phalaenopsis equestris
TTTACTGGAGGTAGACTTAGACCAAAGAACCACATGGATCATATTTCAAGATTTTTTGAGTTTTATTTAAATTATAAGAATTATTTTAAGTTCTAGAGTATTAATTATTTATAAAATATTTTAAATGTGTAAAATTAAGTTTTATATTTTTCTTAAATCTGTCCAACCTAGAGAAACTAATTTTACATTTTTATGATTTTTCTTTGAATTATTAGAATTATTTTAGTGATAAATTAAGGAAAATCCAAAATTAGAAAAATCTATTTTTAGCCTTTAAAAAGAATTTTTGAGTTTTAAAATCCAATATATTCACTTAGATAATTATGAAAAATAATACAATTTCTTTTAAGGGCTTAGGAAACAATTTAGAACATTTCCATGAATTTTATTAATTCTATTTTTTTATTAATTTTTCATTATTTAAATATTTAAA
>NW_018242151.1:0-595 GCF_001263595.1 Phalaenopsis equestris
TCGGTTGAATCAACTGATAGGTCAACTGCCAAGCTCTTTAAGATGCGACAAAATCCTATTTCACTCGACGCACATGCATATTTGTCTGTAGCAACGACACCCCCAAACATCCGGACCAACTTCTCCTCCAACTCAGGCTCAAGCCCACAAAGTTTAAATTTCATCGTAGCGGGCACCACCTACAAGATCATAACATACACTTTATCTAGTAAATAAAAATGAAATTGACTGAATTAGAGGATATGAAAAAAAAATCTTACTGCAAGACTTTCTGTACACCATTTTATTTAGTATCAATGGTTTGCTTTATCGGATTCCAACCTAAGCCCGTTGATCCTCGTTTCAATTCCTTCCAAATTTTCTAATCCTTCTTGAGTTTATCCCATTTGTTCTTCAATTATATCTGGTCATACTCTCTGTCTGTACTCTCCTTTAAATTTTTTGATAATATTTTGTCACCCCTCCTTGTTGAAATATATAGTTGGTTTATTTCCCAGGTCTATTTCAATGAGACAAAGGTCACAAAATATTATTTTGGTTTCTTTGTCTCACAATGCGGCCACACCGGCCTTTTTGGTCTTGGACATTTTATTAC
>NW_018242152.1:0-429 GCF_001263595.1 Phalaenopsis equestris
CATTAGAACACCTAAATTAAAATTTTTAATTTATACCACCCAAATTGTATATTCCACATCAAAAGTACTGTCACTTTTATTTATTTTTTTTCGGCGTAGGCGTACATCGAAAATATATCAGCGTGAATCTCTAAGAGATCCAAAAGATTAATAAATAAAATGGAGTGGCGGGCAAGGGCTCATTTGGAGTAGCCCCCAAGCCTACAGATCCCCTCAGCTCATTCCAGCTGGCCGACATCCATGTCAAGCAACAATCACCGACTCATCTGAAGGGTATCCCGACCAGACTCTCTGCATGACTCCTATCACAAGGTCCGTCTGACAACTAGGACGGACGAATCCATCCGCATTTATTTGGCAATTGGTTTTATATTTTCAAATATATCCATATTCGCTTCAAATATGCCACACTAAGATATGGCTCAAAAA
>NW_018242153.1:0-807 GCF_001263595.1 Phalaenopsis equestris
TGAAATTAAATAGGAGGGCATTCACATATTTTGGTGGGAAATGACGATTTAGTATTATTTCATAAATTTAATTTGCTTTTTTAACGTCTTAACCAAGTGTTTACAAACACCTCTTAATTTACCCATAACATTGTATAATATCTTTCCTACAAATAGTCTATGAATGAGCTACTTATAATTTGTTTGGGCAACTATAATTATTTGTAAAAGTTTTGTTGTTCTTGTTGGAAGGAGGCTCTTAGAAAGTTATTTTGGGGATTATAGAATATTTTCATTTAGAAAGTTAAGCAATATTTGTTTATGGACTCATATTTTAGTAGAGTTAGTTATAAAAAGCTGCTTCTCACTAAGAAGAGAGAGAGAGAGAGATTTAACTAAAAATTATGGTAACTGTTTGGAACATTGCAAAAACATTACTTCAAAAAATTGACAATAATAGTCTAACTAAAAAAAAATTTAAAGGGTGGCAATAAAACTTAGGTAACATGTTTTGCTTGGACATGTTTTTAAATATTTATTCAAAGAAAGTACTTGAGGTAGCATGATAGCAGGATTTAATAACAGACATTCAATTGTGCATGTTCTTTGAACTTGGACTTTAGAACTCGTCTAACTAATTATGTTCTTTGAACTTAACTAACTTGGCCCTTGGAACTTGGTCTTTAGAACTCGGCGAACTAAGCATTTTAGAACATAGCCATCAATACTTGGAAATCGGCCAACGCGGCGCTTGAAACTCGGCTCTTGAGACTTTGCCTTTGGAACTTGACCCTTGGAACTTGTTCAACTCAGCATTTAAAAGCCGGT
>NW_018242154.1:0-352 GCF_001263595.1 Phalaenopsis equestris
CGACAGCTTCCAACGGGCAACTCCTCAAACTTTTAGTGCCGACAGCTTCTGGCGACTCTGCTGGGAATAGTTTCTCTCGCCATTTAAATCAGGGAATATTTTCTACATACATCGGTAATGTGTTCATGTCCCTCATGAAGCAGAGTACCCTTCTTCCGTTTACATGTTTCACCCACTTTTTTCTTGGGTAAGTACGGTCAACTCTTTCGGACTTCAGGACCGTCTGTTCAACCACCCTTGGACAGAGCGGGTAGGACTCCCAATAGGTGTATTGGTGGAATCCCAATGGGTCGATTTCCCAACTTGATCCATACACCAAAGAAGGTGGATGGAGTTCAACTTGGAACAAGCT
>NW_018242155.1:0-855 GCF_001263595.1 Phalaenopsis equestris
TCGCAAGGGATGTGTCCAATAAAAAATTTCTAACCCAGTGCTTCTACTAGGAAATCAATGACCAATTAATAAGCGTGTGACCATGCCAGCTTGTGTCAGCAGACCAACTAGCCTAACGTGGGTGACCGAACCCACAACACCAAGTAAAAAAACTACTCCTAGGGTTGGCTAAGAAAGAAAATGAGAGGGGTTTTTAGAGAATCTCACCAATGTGGCGTATGATGTTGTGTTTCTTTACTCAGGATGAAGCTCTCCTAGTGGTAGGAGAAATGAAGATGTTATAGCGAAGTTCCGGTGAGGTCTGCTTTACTCCTTCAAAGAACGAAGAAGCTCTCCTTTAGAAGGAGAGTCTGGTGAGATTTCAGTGAAGTTTTAGTGGTGCTTCGACGATCTTTCCCGAAGCTAGGATGAAACTCTCCTTTAGTTAAGGAGAGGAGACACTTACTTTCTTGCTAGCCAAGCTCTTCCTCATAAACTCTCCTCATACACTCAAATGAAGTGATGGGAGAGGAGGAAGGAGATGGAAGAAGAAGAAGAAGTTGGGAGATAACCAACTCTCTTAAGCTTCTCTTTGAGGAAGATGAAGAATCTCCCTCCTTTTTCCTTGCTCCAAGCTCTAAGCTCTAAGATCCTTGAGGAAGAAGATGGAGTTCTCCCTTTGTGCTCTCAAGCACTCAAAGCTTCAGCCACCTAAAACTGAAATGAGAGGAGATGATTTGAAATGGGGGAGAAGAGGGGTTAAACCAACCCTTCCCTTCTCATTTGCCAAAAATAACATTGTTAAACCTTTTTGAAAGCTTTCAAAAGAGGTTTAAAAAACGTATAATTAAACTTTTTTCGATCCCTAAGTAAATC
>NW_018242156.1:0-535 GCF_001263595.1 Phalaenopsis equestris
CATCTATCTCTGCCTCTCTAAACGGGCCAATTATGACAAGCCCTCCTTTAGGGCCGTCAAAAAAGCTCGTTCTTCGCGAATAATTCATATTTGGCTCGTCGGGGAGTTCGTATTCGATTCGTTCGATAAGCAAACGAGATGAATATGAAACAAATTTTTTTTTTTCATTCAGTTTATAAATGAACCAAACACGAACAATCATTTGTTTGATCGTGTTCAAATCGTTATTATTCGTTTTAAAAAAATTAAATCCTATAAACTATAATATGAACTTCAGGTTCGTCTCTTAGCTTAATTTTTTTATATTTCTTTTAGATTTATTTAGTTTCTTTGAGTGAAACCTAATTTTTAGAAGTGAAATCTCGCATATTGCCTCTAGATCTGAATTTTTTTATGGATGAGATATAATATTATGATTTTATTTTGAGTGGTGTTTCGGCTATTTTGCATTTGTGTTGTGATTGATATATGTTTAAGCATTAATTTCATATATGTTTTGTTTTTTGAAAGATTTATAACAATTTGAACAATTCAA
>NW_018242157.1:0-493 GCF_001263595.1 Phalaenopsis equestris
ATGACTTGGGCCATAGCAGATTGATTTATTTCTCTGTCTTTATAGTTGTGGACACCATTCTCCAACCTTCTGTTATTCTTAAGAAAAAAAATCTAAGAGCATCGTTTATTATATTTTACTCTTAAAATATTTTCTATTTTTATTTCTCAATTTTTAATGGCCAAATAACTTTCCTTAAAATAATATATTGTGAGATTCTACAGTCCATAAGAAAAAATATAAATACATGATCCATAGAATACTCATATTAATTTTCTTTATCCTATATATTATCCATTGTTCAATTTTTTGGTGAATAATAAAATAATTACTCTAATATGACTAATACATTATCTTTTCCAAGATCCCTTAATCATGATTTCAATTTGAGGATCCTATAGCATGATATACTACATAAAATAAATAAAAAAATTGATTCTTCTTTCTAAAAGACGCCTTTTATGATTTGGAATTACCTAGAGGGTATAACAATTTTAATACTATGGCATAAAGG
>NW_018242158.1:0-1345 GCF_001263595.1 Phalaenopsis equestris
GCACACCCATTGCCAACTGGGTCCCCTCTTAATGAAGAGTTATCACATGAACAAGTATTAAAGATGGATTTCTTCAGTGCGCAATGCTGGGAGATGTACTTCAACCGAGCTTCATCAGCCAAAAAAGACAAAAGATCAGGCACAATTATACCAAGCAAAGTAGGTCCAAGCAAAGCAGGGTTTGGTTTGATCTTGACAATGCCAGAAAATGACATGCTGAGGTTCTCATACCACCTGGCAGAGCAGTGTACCAACAACGAAGCAGAATATGAAGCCTTAATTACTGGATTGGAATTGTCAATTTTGATGGATATAATAGATATTGCTATTTATAGCGACTCACAAATCATCATCCAGCAAGTCGTCGGACAATACAAGATTTTAAAACCAAGGTTAGCATAATACTATTGGTACATGATAAAGCTGCTAAAGCAGGTCCCTAACGTAACTTTCTACTGAATTTTTGGGGAGATAATGCTCATGTTGACGCTCTAACAAAACCTACAAAAGAATTGGCGTGTCCCTCAGAGGATTCCATTGACATTACAGTTCAAGGAAGACAATTTTTGTCTCAAGTCAACCTCGACAATCTACACAAGCTTGGAAAAGAAAATGAAATGATGGTTGTGGTTGCTGATAACAATGAAGATTGACATAAGCCATTAATTGAATATTTTCATATTGAAAAGTTGCTGGAGGACAAGTCAGCAACACACCACATCACAAAAAAGGCTATGTTATGTCATATGTTTTACTCGGTGATGTCCTCTACAGAAGATCATTTGATCAGATTTGGATGTGATGTCTACGCAGAGCCTAAGCACAAAATATTGTCAAAGAAGTACATGCCATATTGTTTGGTGCTCAACAGTCAGGGCCAAAGATGAAAATGAAGATCAAGAGACTTTGATATTATTGGCCTGCGATGATGTCTGACTACATGGATACAACCAGAAGATGTCACTAGTGCCAAGTGCATGGGATGGTCTTGCACCAACCTCCGAATGTGTTACACCCAACCTTCACCTCATGGCTTCGAGTGTTGGGGGCACATGGGGGCACAGACATAATAGGTCTGATAGACCCTCCATCTTCCAAAGGACAAAAATTTATACTTGTCGCTACAGATTACTTTTCCAAAAGGGTAAAGGTTGTATCGTTATGAGAGGTTACAACACAACACGTCCTTTAGTTCTTAAAAAGCCAAGTCGTCTACCATTTCAGGGTTTCGCACAAAATAATCTCCAACAATGGGATAGCCTTTAAAAGCACAAAAATCAACAACTTCATTAAATGGCACGGGATAGACCGGAGGTACTCTACAATTTACTATCCCAGGGCAAAT
>NW_018242159.1:0-298 GCF_001263595.1 Phalaenopsis equestris
GATTTTATAATATAATATTAATAACATATTTATCACCAATAATTTTTTCTATAACAAAAGTTTAATTTTAGGAGACAATTTCGCTCGCTGACATGGTAAGTACAGATCGTGATGTCAGCATACGATTTAGCAAGCTGACATGACAAATCATCTGTTGAAGTGACGATTTTGTCTATTCAAAATATTTTAATTTTTTGGTGTTTATTTAAAATAATAAATTAAAAAAAAAACTATTTTTAAAAATTTTTTAAAATTTTATTTGGAAATTATTTTCTTTCCCCTTTCTAAAAATTTATGT
>NW_018242160.1:0-489 GCF_001263595.1 Phalaenopsis equestris
AATGGCAGGAAGTTAACCAATGTTGATGAGATAGCTTATGATGCAGTCCAACAGTTCCAAAAGCTGTTCACCAAGGAGCTGGATTTTAGAAGCCCAATTGAAACTGAGATGTTCACTAACTGTCAGCAATATGTGCATAATTTAAATCTCACTAGTACCCTTTAGGAAGATGAAATAAACCAAGCCTTAGATTCCATTGATGGACTCAAACCTGCTGGGCCTGATGGCTACACATCTACTTTCTATAAAGCCACATGGGATAGGACTAAACAAGACATTATGCTTGTTGTCCAAAACTTCTTTCTAGGTGTGGACAGGTGTGGACCCCCATAAATATTTCAGTGCCTCCACCATCACTCTCATACCTAAGAATCAAAACAGGAAAGCTTGGGGGGATTACAGGCCAATCAGCCTAACTAATGTGATCTCCAAAATAATCAGCAAAATCATGGTTTTTAGGCTGCAACCCCATCTCCATCATCTCATTAG
>NW_018242161.1:0-782 GCF_001263595.1 Phalaenopsis equestris
CTCTCCTCTCATTAGTAATCTTCCAAAGTCCTATCTCAATAGTCAAGTAAGAAATAATCACATCTAAATCCGCTTCAGTCGAACTATAATTTGCATAAAAACCTAACGTATCAGGTGGTAGATGATGAAACAAGTTGATTACCTCCGGTTTCAACTTTCCTTGAACCATGACTCTATTGTCTTCAGCATCAGAAAAGTTTGCATAGAACTCCCTAACAACAAAAATAACCGCCACAGCAGAGAAACAGCAGAATCGTTCCCACTGTCGGCGAACAATCAACTCCTCTACGTCTCCACCTGGATTCCTAAAACACCACTCCTGAATTAGTTTTCGTGATTGCAACGCATCACTATCTGTACCGATACTGAGCCTTCGAACTAAAAAATTTACTCGAATCAAAAGGGCTCTTTTCTTTACTCCTCTTCATTTTTGTTGTCATTCTACAAATTTTATAAATTCCATAAATAACTTCAAAAATCAAGCAAAAACTAAGTCTAAATTACTAAACTAAATTTTCAAAGTATAATCTACACTTCCCATGCAATTTCCATAGATCTTTTTCTCATTTTTCACCATGAATAGTGAATTTTCGAATTTCTCCAGATGTGCTAAAAATATATAGTGAAAATCCAAAATTTTTTCATAGAAGTAAAGCTCTTACCTCAAGTAACTTGGATCTAGCAGATTTCACTTGATTCCACCAAGAAATCTTCACTTTAGATGTGCCCTTGCCTTCCAAAATTGCTTTCCAAAATCGTGATTTTGAGAGGTTGAAGGTGAT
>NW_018242162.1:0-454 GCF_001263595.1 Phalaenopsis equestris
ATCTTAGAAGTCATCATAAATTCAGTTATCCATGTTTTAAAAATTAGACCTTAACTCTCACATAAAACTCTCATCATTCTTTTGAATACGGCCCATCATACTTTTGAATAAGGCCGTGGCAGAGATTTTCAAGGCCCACATCGCCTCTCGACCTAGAACCCAGTATTTTCGTTTCTAGAGCCTATTCATCTTTATTTTTAATAATTAAATAAGCCTCAATTTAGTTAACATATTAAATTAATCATTATCACATAAAAATATTTTATATTTAATTCGATTAATTCGATTACAAAAATACTCCAATACACCTAAAATAATTTGAAGATCAACACGCATACCACTCAATTCTTATGTATTTACATATCAAACACCTACACTTCATCTTTTACATCACAAATCGCAGAATAAATGGGCATCAAATAACTGCAAACTAATTTAAGTTTGAGCCAACACG
>NW_018242163.1:0-542 GCF_001263595.1 Phalaenopsis equestris
TCCGCGGCCACCAACGGGAAGAGACTCGAGCAAAGTTCGAAGGGCAATCAGTCAATCCTTTGCATCCCTCGAAGCTCGAGCCTTGTCTGTTGATTGGGCTAAGCAGGGAGCGAACGGTATTGCGGTGCCGCTCGGGGCACTAGGGGCGACCGATGCTCCACTGCCGACCAAGTGTAGTAAAAAGCTAGTGAGGGCAAGTTATCATTTAATCACGTCCAAGCGGGATCAGATCTCTGGTGTGAGGAATTTCGATCTGCATAATTTTCAATTTTTCTAAAATTCTTCTTTAAATGTCCTTTGGTGCAGCCCATCCTATCTCGGAGATCATGACTGTTGACTCTCTTATGGTAGACCATGGCGCGAATCCGGCCAAAGGGCCGACTATTGCGGATCAAGGACCTCCTTCTGGAGGCGGCCAACTCCCAAGCAGAGAAGAAAGGACCGATTGTCCGAGCGGCGCTGATGAGGCTCAAGGGGAGACGATTGAAATACGCCACATCTCCCCTTGGTTGCTAACGCACCTGTGAGAGATGGAGGCTTCG
>NW_018242164.1:0-1452 GCF_001263595.1 Phalaenopsis equestris
GGATTTAAGTCGCGCTAGACAAATGACCTCAAAATTCTAAGAGTCTATATTTATTAAGTGTACTGAACAACGACCTCGAGATCCTAAAAAAATAGGGCAAGGATTTACGTCACGCTAGACGAATGACCTTGAAATCGATTAAGTGTATGGAAAACTTAGTAGCAGTTCATCCTTCACTTCATATTTTGTCTTCTCTTGATCGCCTTGAAGGTTGACGATTGCTTGATCGTATCATGACCCAATTCTATGGAAAGAAAAAAAGGGGATTAAAGAGAAAATCATGCCACAGGATGTCTATCCTAGGTTCTTGTTGTTTGTTGCAATCTTGTGAAGTGTATTTTGAATTGATTATTATTATTGTTAAAGTGATTAAAATGGAGATTTTATTTTATGTTAAGTGACGACGCCGGTAAAAATCCTATAATTCCATCGTCCCAACACCGCTGTTATTTTTGAATTTACCTAGTCTAAAAAAGCATTACACTTATTTAGACAGAAGAATTCTTATTAGGAACTATGGGTTACCTCATCGAAGAAGTTCTCGTAAATCCAAAAGAGCGAGTTATTATTGTTTGTTGCCTTTTTTATATACATATTTATTTATTTAAAATAGACCCATTTATATGCCCTTTTGAGGACATACATCAATGTTTTAATTTACTAGAACTTATGACACCACACAAATCACTTAGGAAAGTAAAAATAGTTTTCATAAACTCAATTATTATATTTTTAGAAATTTTAATTATTTTATAATTTTTTATGAATTACTTTTGTTGGGAAAATATGTCGTTTTGTAGGGTTTTAAGAGAGATAATTTGAAGTTTGAATGAATGTTTGGAGTGAAAGTTTTAGGAGGAATTGGGTAGAGTTTAGTGAATGATTTTTTATGAGATTTCTAGTTGAAGTTTAGAAAAGATCTCACCGATGCGATGTTTGATGTTGTCCATTTCGTCCGCCTCAAAGTAGCTTTCGCGATCACCCTATGCCTCAACCACGACCGGGTTTACCTCGCAAAGGCGCACAGAGAAATTTGTATGAGAATTCAAATCAATATGAGAACACAAAATATGGCATAGATGTGAGAGGTAGACATGTACACACATGTATTCGAGAGAATTCTGCACACAAATATGTGTCGAACGAAGTGTTATACTTGTAAACACAAAAAAAAAATCTGTGCATATATGTTTTTTAAGTGAAGTGTTTAGACATGTAAACAGTTAAAATTTAAGAGAATCTGAACCGCATATATTTTGAAGTTTATGTTAAGATTTTCAAAAAAAATCTGAGGCTTATATGTTTTACATAAACATAAAAGGTTTTAAAAAAATTGTAAATTTTAGGTGTGGAATATATAAATGCATGAGAATTTTGTGTCATGTATGTAAATTTCCCATCGGGTCGCATGTTACATTCATGATTTAATTTTCCCACCATTCATCTACATTT
>NW_018242165.1:0-1069 GCF_001263595.1 Phalaenopsis equestris
TGTCATGATTTTGAATTTGAAGGACATTTTGGAACTGATAAACTACTTATAAAATTATACAAGTCGGATTCTATTGGTCTACTCTCTTTGGAGATATTTACATATACATAAAAACTTGTGATCAATGCCAACGAGTAAGCAATATATCTAGAAGAAATGAAATGCCACTGAATTTCATGTTAGAAGTTGTGATCTTTAATGTTTGGGGATTGGATTTCATGGGACTATTTATTCCTTCATCTGGGAACTTATACATATTAGTTGTGGTAGACTACGTTTTAAAGTGGGTTGAAGCACAAGCTTTACCTCATTGTAATGCTAAAAGTGTTTCAAAATTTTAAATGAAAAACATTTTCACTATATACGGAATGCTGAGAGTGATTATCACTGATAGAGGATCCCATTTCAGGAATAAATACATTCAGAGATTGGTAGAAAAATTTAATGTTATTCATAGAATCTCTACTTTCTATCACCCTCAGACCAGTGTGTTAGCTGAAGTTTCTAATAGAGAGATTAAACAAATACTGGAGAAGACTGTAAACCCTAGTAAAGTAGATTGGTCTACTAGATTGGATACTGCATTATGGGCTTAGAGGACTGCTTATAAAACTCCTATTTGAATGACTCCTTACAGGCTGATTTTTGGAAAAACTTGTCACTTACCAGTAGAATTGGAGCATAAAAGATATTGGGCAATTAAAGAATTTAGGTGAGAAGATATTGTTACAAATGAATGAATTGGAAGAATGAAGAAATGAATCTTATGATAACGATAGAATTTGTAAGGAGAAACTAAAGTTATGGCATGATCGAAAGATTAACTAGAAGAACATTGAACCAGGACAAGAAGTTTTGCTTTATAATACAAGGCTAAAGTTATTCCCTAGGAAATTGAAGTCTCATTGGTTAGGAACCTTTACTGTGACTCGAGTTTATACTTACGGAGCTCTTGAAATTGAAGATCAAAAGACTGGAAATATATTTAAAGTAAATGGACACAGATTAAAGCTGTATTTTGATGATAAAAGACTAAATTTTAAAAAGGTTTTAATGGTCAGTCAACCTG
>NW_018242166.1:0-571 GCF_001263595.1 Phalaenopsis equestris
TTCCTAGATCTGAAACAAAGATCTGCTCGTTTTTTTCTTCGGTCTCCATGGAGATTAGTAGGGTTTTATGGTTCTTCCCAAGAGGTGAATTTGACCTCCATATCTCTTGTTACATTTTAAAATAGGGGCATTTACATACGTACCAACAAATTCTTATGTATTTACATATAAAACACCTAAAGTTTAATAAGATCGTTAAGAGGAAATTTTTATAAACGACTGTAATGAGCGTATCAAAGTCAACGTTCCTAAAGTTAACTTCCAAAATGTGATTTTGAAAAATAGAAATTAAAAAAAAATTATGTTATTTAAAAATTATATTGAAAATATGAAACTTTTTTGTAGAAATAAAAGGATTAATGTTTAGAGATTTATTTATTTTTAAAATTAGATATTATATTTTTATTATAAAACTTCAAAAAAATATTTAAATGCAAACTGAATTGTATAACATAATTAAAATAATATTAATATATTTATAATAAATTTAGAAATTGATGTGTTGCCGCAAAATTTTGTTATTTGACACAAAACTTGATGTGTTTGACATGAATGTTGAGATGATAAATTT
>NW_018242167.1:0-2067 GCF_001263595.1 Phalaenopsis equestris
CTTAAAGCTGGGAAAGCTAATTTATCCGGACGAGGTTTTATATTGTGTTCACGACTTGATTGCTTCAATCAGGGGTTTCTCGAGGACTCGCTCGCTTCGATTAAGGCTTCCCAATGACTCACTTTGATCAATGCTGCTGACAATGGAAGTTGCTTTATACCCCGTGCTGATTACTGCCCGCAACTGGAACAAGATGCTGAGGATGATGGCGAGGACTATGCTATTTTGAGGACTGTTCAAGAATGCCACGGCTTCAATTTTGAATTGTTGCTTCGGCTTCTGCTTCAATGTAGGGCAAATTTAAGATCTGGTCTCTATGCTCAAGCAATGTCAAGTGGTGTCTGAACCATGTTGAACTTAATGCTGAGCCCCGACACGTTTAACAGCGTTTCGAGTACATATCAGCCCGTGTCAAAACCATGTACGTTTTCGCAACGTATCTGACTCGGGTACAACGCCTATTTTGTGGTGTCGGTGCTTCAAAGGGGGAGTATTAGGAGAGCCTTTGAATGAAATTAAGGGAGCCTTTTTTTCTTTCCTCAAGTTTTTTCGTTTATTCTTCTTTTTTTTTTATTTATGACTATCCCAGCAAAGGACCATCATGCTTGAAAGTTAGTGAGTTGATCACAGTTTACAACATTTATATGCATACTACATAATTCTTATGAATTTGCAGATCTAACATATAAATTTTGATTTGTATACTTACGACACTCAAATTATTTACATCACATCAAAAGTAAAAGTGTCGCTGACCTTTAACGAATGAATTTTTTTCTTTTTATGCATAATTAAAGTGGCATAAATATCAATATCAAATTGCGTGTCAAGTATGTAAATCATTCTAAAAAGCAACTCAGAATCCTCTGTTCAAACCCCAGGTTAGTGTTGGCGTTCATTAAAAGGCTAGAGAATTCAACTCCGGGCTACCCTATGTTTCATTTTTCGGGTCAACTTGAGCACGAGGGTAATCAATATACTAAATAAAGTAAAAAGTTTTATGAGATCCGAATAACAAGATGTAGGCCACCAAATTCAGATAGTATATTACTAAACGCAAAAACATGAACGAGAGACAACGCTAACACAATAGCAAGGTAGCAGGAGTTCAAAAGTTGGCGAAGCAATAATGATAAAAAAAAATCCTACTAACAATAGAAAAACATTATATCTAATTAACCGAATGTGCGGGTAGTGGCGTTGATAGCATCATATCGTCGGACCCATGCAGCGTGGTGCTATCCATACTGTCATCCTTACATTCAGGCCACAGATATATTACTCTCTAAGAAAATGATATTGATAACTTATCTAAGAGGATATAAGTTGATCAGCTGATGTGCTATCTGCGCCGATCTATCGATTGATGAAGAATATGTAGACATTAAAATACTAAACATATGATGGCTCACCTCAGTTCGTATTTTTCTCAGGCTACCCAAGTTAAAAGAGTGGCCGTCTGATGAAGACTGGAATGGTACCCCAAAAGCTCAAAGGAAATCTGAATGGGTTAAATGTACCAGAAACTTACCCTTTATTACCTTTTATATATATATAAAGGTTGTGGAAGGCAGAACCTGCTCGCAATAATGGTTATACTGTGCAGTTTTTATTCTTCATGTTTTGTTAACAATCAAACGCCGTAATGCAATGTTAGCTGAAGCAAAGCTGCCAGATGAGAGGGCCAAGCAAAGCTTTCTTTGCTTCTTTGAGGCTCTACTTTCAAGGTGATGCTTTTGCTGAGGAAATGGTAGATAAATGATGGCAAAGGGCTGCTAAAAGCATTATTTGTTATAGTATTGTCAAAATAAAAAAATATATTGTTAATGTTTGAAGAAATACTATAATAATAATGATTATATATGTTCACCATTAAATATTATACACATATTCTATTTTTTTGCATGGTAATAAATGATTTAATTAATGTCAATAATTTTTTTTTTTTATGATTTAGATATTTGAAGGTGACATTAGCAAATATAAGAATGTAGGTTTTGCGCATGCAAATACTCATGAATTGTGCTATATGCTTGTAAATTCCCCTTAATGTTTTTTTTTTTTTTT
>NW_018242168.1:0-865 GCF_001263595.1 Phalaenopsis equestris
CTTAAAGCTGGGAAAGCTAATTTATCCGGACGAGGCTTTATATTGTGTTGACGACTTGATTGCTTCAATCAGGGGTTTCTCGACGACTCGCTCGCTTCGATTAAGGCTTCCCGATGACTCACTTTGATCAATGCTGCTTACAATGGAAGTTGCTTTATACACCGTGCTGATTACTGCCCGCAACTGGAACAAGATGCTGAGGATGATGGCGAGGACTATGCTATTTTGAGGACTGTTCAAGAATGCCACGGCTTCAATTTTGAATTGTTGCTTCGGCTTCTGCTTCAATGTAGGGCAAATTTAAGATCTGGTCTCTATGCTCAAGCAATGTCAAGTGGTGTCTGAACCATGTTGAACTTAATGCTGAGCCCCGACACGTTTAACAGCGTGTCGAGTACATATCAGCCCGTGTCGAAGCCATGTTCGTTTTCGCAACGTATCTGACTCGGGTACAACACCTATTTTGTGGTGTCGGTGCTTCAAAGGGGGAGTATTAGGAGAGCCTTTGAATGAAATTAAGGGAGCCTTTTTTTCTTTCCTCAAGTTTTTTCGTTTATTCTTCTTTTTTTTTTATTTATGACTATCCCAGCAAAGGACCATCATGCTTGAAAGTTAGTGAGTTGATCACAGTTTACAACATTTATATGCATACTACATAATTCTTATGAATTTGCAGATCTAACATATAAATTTTGATTTGTATACTTACGACACTCAAATTATTTACATCACATCAAAAGTAAAAGTGTCGCTGACCTTTAACGGATGATTTTTTTTCTTTTTATGCATAATTAAAGTGTCATAAATATCAATATCAAATTGCGTGTCATGTATGTAAATCATTCTAAAAAGCAACTCAGAATCC
>NW_018242169.1:0-4436 GCF_001263595.1 Phalaenopsis equestris
CTAGACCTCAACCAAAAATGAGGTCAACAGTATGTTTTCTTATATTTTTGGTTGTAGGTATATCAAATTAAAGAATTTGGTTTGATTAGAACAAAAGCTATAAAAATGGACCAAAACAGAGCAAACCAGAGCAAATCAGGTTGAATTGGGGCACACTGGAGCCATGGGGACCAAAATCGAGCACTTAAGTGCCCGTGCCTGGTGCTTAAGAACCCAAATATGGCACTTAGGCATCACCAGATAGAGAGGGGAGCGCTTAAGCACCCAAAAAAATGGCGCTTAGGCGCCAAAGACGATTTTCAACATATCTTCTAGAATATACATCTGATTTTGACGATTTTTGAAGCGTTGCTTCATGCATCTCTTGGGGAATTCATTGAAAATGAGAAAAGGGACGTTATAGAAGAATTTGGGATGGTTATATGGAGTTTTAAAGAAGCACTTAAGGCACATTTTGGAAGATTCATTGAATATGGACAATTTTGAAGAGACACTTAAGCATCTTTTGGGAAATTATAAAAAAAGGATTGAATATGTTTTTAAAATAACTCTTGGACTTTTGAAGTAAATAGAAGAGGAGAAGAAGGCTTGGAGAAGAGGAAGAAGGCTTGGGTGTGAGCCCCAAGTGGGGCGACATGGTGAGAGAGAAAGAGAGAGTGTGAGAATTTCTTCTTTTCTTTTCACTTTGTTCTTGGAGAGGATTGTAAGGAGATTGCTTTTGCTATATAAGAAGAGTTTGATTTCAATCTAAGATAAGTATTTTAATTGTATTTTGATTTGAATCTATTACTTTGTTTGTATGGTTTCAATATCTTGTTCAATGAAAAGTTCTTATTGTTTCTCCATGTGTAGTGAGTAGTTTTCTTTACTCTTCCCTCTTATAATAAATTAGTATGCATGTGTAGGATATAAAGTTGAGTAGAGTGTGAATATATTGTGATGATTTTACTTTATTCTTAATTACATGTAACTTAATCAACTTGCATGTTAAAATTTATTGTGAGAACATATAAGATCCGGGATGGTTATGTCTCAATCAACTGTGGTAGAATCACATGAGATTATATGAATGAGAATGTAGTCCATATGATTGAGTACAAATAAATAGGGAAATAATCTTTAGTGAGTGCAGAGTTAGATGACTTTAGATTGACAGGCTAAAGCCCCCTAATTTGGTCTATTGTTTTAGGTTTTGATGCGAGATGTTAGCCTCTAGATGGAGGGATAAGAGGGAACTCTAGAGTGAGAGCCAGTATCTTCCTTGCCTAGCATGTCTTCAGAACTATTCAAACTTTAGATTAATCAATGTTCTTTATAGCATCTCTAGTAAGGGTAAAGAATATAATTGCTCCTATTTGTCATAATCTCTCTCACTACTTATTTTACTTTTACACATGTCACTAATTTCATTGCATGGGGAAGAGTACTTTTAATATATTAAAGCCCACTTTTTGATTTTCACTAAGTATTTTAGTTTAGGATTAGAAGTAGTATTGTAGTGATAATTGTAGGATATAATCAAAACCAAACCTTTATCGACCTTCCAAGCTAGGGCGTGTTATTCTAAACTAGAACTTCTCTTGAAAGTCATCGTGATTAACCTCAATCTCTGTGAGATCAATATTCAGGGCTTAATCAAAAGGCTCTATATTACTTGATAACAACACGTATACTTGCGTAGAATCCTTACAAATATAATTGACATCTTATTTTTCTTGTGATCAAGTTTTTGGTGCCATTACCGGGGATTAAAATATTCAAGTAGTGGTGTCAACTTCCTAAATTCTTACATATAGAAAATATCGGGATCAAGTTTTTGGTGTTGTTGCCAAGGATTAAAATCTTCAAGTAGTGGTGTCAACTTCATAAATCCTTACATATAGAAAAAATTGGGATCATTAGCCCGAAAAATGATTCCACCTAGATCAAAATTCCAATTAAGTAATCCTTAATCAATCAGTCAATCTTTTCCAGATCCAGAGATTCCTACAAAGTCCTTGAATTTAAATTTTTCTTTCAGCACTTCCTTTTCAAATTGATTCATATCCTTGTTCCTCATATTTCTTTCTAGATCCAATATTCTTCTAGTGGTTTTCTCAATTTTCATATTAATAGCATCCTTAAATTTTATAAGAAATGGATCTTTATAAGATTCTTCATGAGATCCCAAATTTTGGATCAGATTCTCTCTAGATAATTCAGATTCTAGATCTAATTCTTCTAGGTTGCTCTTTTCTTTCAATTCATCCCCTTGGTACCTAGTAAATGGTACAGGTGGTCTTTCTATATTTATCTTAGTTGAGGAAATATGTTTTTCTAGTTTAGTAGGATTTTTTTTCATTGGTTTTTCAATATCCTTATCTTTATTTCTAATCTCAAAGTTCTTTTGAAACATATCCTTGAATTCTCTTCTAAATATTTGTTCGATAATTTTAAATTGCTCATCATTCATCTTCTTAGGGTTCATCTCAAAATCACTAAGTAGAATCTCTGGGGGGTAACTGTTAATTGCATTAATAATCTGCCCCAGCATTAGAATCTCATTCATTTTGTTTGTATACCACGAAATATGCCATTCAATGGCTTTGAATAACTCTTTCATAAGAGATCTTTTACTGATTTCATCATTCAATTCAGGTTCATCTTGTGATTGAGTCGAATATGAAGATATAAAGACTGATGGTGTAGATGAACTCTCTATATGGGCAGGCTTTAAATTATATGAGGTATATTCATTTTAAATTCATGAGACTTTTCAACAGATGGAATTAAAGGTTTACTATTTTTGGTAACGTCCATCATTTTGCACCTCTCCTGAACATACATACAACATTCTTTAAACAACATTTTAGACTCATCATGAAAGTCCATTTTCATCTCATCTGTTAACTTACTCTCAAATCTTTTTTCGAAATGGACTTTACTTAGATAATCAATTTCATCCATCCAAAAACAATCATCTTTTCCTCAGCTGGATATTTCATAGTCTTTAACACATCAAAAGTGGTTTTATGGTCATTAATATTCTTAGTCAACTTTCCTTTTTGCACATCTACCATAGCTTGTCAAGTAACAAGAAAGGTTTCCCCAAAAAAATAGGATTTTCTTTATCTTCCTCCATATCTAATATAATAAAGTCCATAGGAAAGATAAATTTATTCATTTTAACAAGCGCGTCTTTTATAACCCCTTTTGGATAAATGATAGATCGATCAGTAATATGGGCTAAACCTAACCTTTTAAATATAGATAAAGGCATCACATTAATGCTCGCTCCTAAATCACATAAAGCTTTTTCACATAGTCTTTCTCCAAATACACAAGGAATTGTTAAGCTAGAAGGATCTTTAAGTTTCTTATGATGCCTTTTCTGAAATATAGCGCTGCACTCCTCACTTAGCTCGTAATCCCCTAATTTCCTTTTCTTTTTTAATATCTCTTTCATAAATTTTGCATAACTTGACATTTGTTCTAAAGCTTCAGCGAAAGGAATATTTATCGTTAACTTCTAAAGTACGTCCATGAACTTTGAAAATTTTTTATCCATCCAACTCATGCTGTCTAAGTCTTTGAGGAAATGAAGGTGGTGGTTTTTCTAAATTGAATTTAGTTGGAGATATTGATCCTGGTGTTGATATAGTTGTGTAAAATTTATATAAGTTTGACTGGGCTTTATAACGGTGCCAAAAGCTTTATGTAATATTTATGATTAAGAAATTTAAGCAATTAATGTTGGGATTCTACGCAAGTATACGTATCATTATCAAGTAATAAAGGACTTTCTATTTAAGTCCCGAATATCGATCCCACGGGGAAGGTTTAAATTTAAAAAAATAAATTTACAAGGAAATTCACAGAAAGTAAAATGAAATTACTGTCACTAATTTCGAATGCTAAGATATTATCAGAACTAAATTATTTAACTACTAGCAAAACTAAAATGCAAAGTTTAAACAGTAACTACTAAACTACTAAACTATGTTTATGTGATGAAGATTTCTTATGTAAAAAATCATCTTTCCCACTACGATGAGATTTTGGTAAAATGATATGAGATAAATGTCTTTAATATGTATTGTGTCAAATAGGAGTAGTTTTAATTCTCTACTCTGATACAGTGTTATAGAAAATCATTGTCTAATCCCAGGTTTAGTCCCTAAATTAGTGGCTAGGCTAGGAGGATACCAGCTCCCACTTCCCTTCACCTAAAGGATAAATCTCACTTTAATTTTTAAACACTAATACCAAATTGGGGATTTAAGTCTGTCACCCTATAATCTCCAATTCTACACCCAACATAGTATATTTTCCTATTTTTTTGCACTTAATTTCATGAACAAAATATTTCTTCATGGAATATATTTTTCATGGAATCAAATGTGATCCTCACTCTGTTGTAGAACTCATACTCCATTTCTCGGATCATATGTTTCACA
>NW_018242169.1:4698-20259 GCF_001263595.1 Phalaenopsis equestris
CTCCTAGGAAATGTAGGAAGAAGAAATCTCTCGCTTTTCTCCTTCTCCAACACTCTCAGAGAAGAATTCACACTTAATCTCACCACAAAATCTCTAAACTCTTAAAGAAAAATCACTAATAGACTCCTGAATGGTGGTGGAATAAAGATGGATAAAGTGTATGGAGGCAAGGTGTGGTGAAAATGAACAAAGAGGAATGAAGAGGAGCCCAGAGAGAGAGAGAGAGAGAGAGATTTTTTGATGAATTTTGGCCCCAAATAGATCCTAGAGTCGGTTCTCTAATAGGTGCATCCAATAATAGGTGCATCCAAAAATAGGTGCATCCAAAAACTTTTCAAAAAGCATCCAAATTTGTCGAATCTTTTAGAAACAGGTCTGAACCGACATTGGCGCCCTCGGCGCCCATTCTGGCGCCAGTGGTCCAGATTTAATTTTCGTGCTCTCTGTCAAATGGCGCCGTCGGCGCTGAGTAAAATTCATCAGCTATTTTGTAGGTGTGCTCCATCGGCGTTGCTCCTGGCACCGTCGGCGCTGAGTATTTCTTCAAAAATGTTATTTTGACTCTAAATTTCATCCTTTTTGCTTCTTTTTTACTTTTTGCTTCTTAAAATTTTAGAAAACTATAAATGAGATTTGAGGATTTGGACTATTCAATGGGGGCAGAAATGTCTGACTATCAGACCACAAAGCACAATATCACCAAAAATGAGTTTAAAACATATGTCTAAAAATGTATATATTTTTTGGTGCATCAAAATTCCCTAATCGAAATTCCCCAAACTTACATTTTACTTGTCCTCAAGTAACTCCTTTACTACATAAAAATATGACTTATGGTAAGGAATTTAACTTTTAGATATCCATATTTTAGTATACTAAACATAATAGCATGACTTAAGAAAAATTCAAAACAACTCCAGTTAATCTTAAAGGTATAAGAATATTGAGCAGTCAAGTCCAAGATTTATAATTCTCTATTCTTTTCAAGAAAAAATGTAAATTGTCATATTAAAGTCACTTAGAATATCCATAGGAAAAATAACTTCTTAAAACTTTATTAGTAAATAAACTAATACTCAAATAGAAGTTTAGAAAATGTAGTTAAGTCTTCTTTCTTAAGTTGATTCAAGTGAAGACAATTTTTAATTAGGCATCTCCTCAAGCTTCTCCTCACATCTTTCTTTATTTTTTTTCTTTTCTTTTATTTTTCTTTTCGGGATCATTTTCAATCCTTTTTCTTTTCTTTTCTTTTTCTTTTCTTTTCTTTTTTTTATGTTTTTATGTGAAGATTACTATATTTGGATAGCCTTTAATGATTTTGAACTTCACTATCCTCCTCTTAAAGTTAAAAACTTTTTACATTCCTTCACTTAACAAATTTATATTAGATTAAAGATTTCATAAAGTTTAATTTTTTTTTTACATGAATCTCTAAGATTTTTAATATTTTAAATGTATAAATTTCTTTACTTAAAATAGAAAAACATAGTCTTATTCTCTTATACCAAATATCTTAATCTCTAAAATTAACCTTAATTATTGAAAATTTTTACTTAAGCTTACTATCTATTTACACACATAAATATAGTTATTTAAAGTTAATCTCTAATACCAAATGTCATGTTAAACTTAAAATTTTTGAAAATATAGTTAAGTGAGGACAAATAAAATTAAGTCACTTTCTTTTAAAAAAGAATTTTTCTTTCCCCCCAAACTTAAAATTTTAAAAGATTTAGCATGAAGAACTGAAAAAAAAAATAAAGGGTGAAAGAAAACATTAAATACATAAAGAAAAGACATACCTATTGAAGGTTCTGAGCGTGTTGAAGGTTCTGATTTTTGAAACTTAACTCTTGAATATTACAGGTGTTGATATGAAAAACTACAAGACTTAAAACATTAAATTGCACATAATACATATAAAATCTACTGAGAAAGATTTAATTACAATGCATTTAACAAAATACTAAAACTAACAGCAAAACTAAACTAAATTTCAAATAACAAACAGTTTTACAATTCTACAGTTCACAACACAACAAAACAGAGTCTCACTATCTAACAACAAACAGTCTCAACAATATAACAAAAATAAATAACTAAATAACAAAGTAAAATCAAACATATAAACTAAAAGAAAGATCACCAATCATCATCTTCTTCTTCATCTACATCCAGATTCTGCCGTTGATATGGAGTAAAAACAGGTGAGTAAGAAATTGAACTGAATGATCACCTTTCATGTATCTCACCATCTCATCATCATAAGCAGCATCATATTCAAACTTTTTTCGTATCAAATCATCAGTGTGAGCATTTTTGACATCCATGTTTTGCAACCTATGACCCATTCTTAAGATATCTTCATGTTGGATCATCATCTGGTCCAATAGTTCTCAAAGAATAGGGTCACTAGAAGTAGGGGTCCTCGAAGTAGAAGGAATATATCTGGTCTTACTTCCAGATCTCCAATCAACATGAGATTCATATGTCTTTATATTGATAGGCCTAATAGGTTTTAGAGGCTCAATCCTCTCTTCATTAGATCTAAAATCAACTCCTGCCTGTTCACAGAGTGTAAAATTAAGTGCAGGGTGTGCCAAACCACCAGTGGTCTCTCCCAAAGCAATAGATCTAGTGTTCATATTAATAATAGAGCCTACATTTATCCTCGTCACCTGCTGAATGCAGAAGTTTAAGATGAATCTATCTTTGGTCACCTCACTATGATGGTTTATCGGAATCATTCTTCCAGAAATAAAGTAGTGTCAGACCTTAGATACTACATTAAGCATAGAAAGAGGAAAGTTTACCTTAACACCATTCTTCTCTTTCTAGGTTCCTCTTCCATCAGTAAGAAAAAAAAATAACCTCATCCAAGGCCTCATTCGTAGCAGAAAATGATTTATACTAGCAACTGTAAACGTCTTCCAACTGATAAAACTCATTAATTTTACTTGGAGAAAACTCCACCATTTTCCCGCGAACAAAAATAAAATCATCAAAAGCCTCCGTAAAATTGGCGTAGAATTCCATCACTACACCAATAATTGCATCAGCACTAAAATAACAAAAATTTTCCCAATGTCGAGCACTGATCAGTCACTCGACTTCTCCACTCGAATTTTTAAAACCACAATCTGGAATCACTTTTTTATTTTTAAGTAGACTATTGAATCGAGCACTAGCTCTGAAGCTGACAAATTCTTGTTCATCATAATCTACTTTTCTTTTCTCCTTTGCTCGTTCTAGGGGTCATAGTAAATCTAAGAAAATTGATTAAAAACTGAATAAATTCCCAAAATTTTGAAAATTACAATGTAAAACTTTTTAAACTTAAATCTACTATGTAAGAGTTCTTCACCAAAGGATTTTCTCAAAATCTCTTAAAAAAATTCCAAAATTTTCAAATCTCGGTAATGTGAGATAAATCCTTGGTGAAAATCTAAAATTTTTAGTTTAAAGTGTAGCTCTTACCTATAAAAGATGAAATTTGAAGTTCCTTTACCTTGAAATCACCCCACATCCGAGCAAATGCGAGCCCTAGGTGCAAAAATCAGAGGTTGAAGGTGACTCAAAGGGTAAAAATGGCATTTCACTATGCAAATCACGAATTTTAAGGGGTTTAGGCTGTTCTCAGGGCGAGGGCGCGCCCTAGGTGCAAAAACTAGAGGTTGAAGGTGACTCAAAGGGTTAAAATGACGTTTCACTGTGCAAATTGTGAATTTCAAGTTGTTCTTGGGTTGAGGGCGCAGTCGACGCCCATATCAGTGCCGTCGGCGCTGAAGGCCTAAAAATCCCATTTTTTTATTTGTTCAATTTTTTACTTCTTTTCAATTTTCTCTAAAGTCTTTTTAGTATTTTTAAACACAAATTTTTATCTAACAATAATTCACAAACAAACATTTTTACAAACAACAACAAACTAACTTTTATATATGAAAATACACTTTATACATTTTTCTAATCACACTATTACACTCATATAGCAAGTTAAATTATAAATCAGCATCAAAATCAAGCCACAACACTAAACGCTAACACAAAACTATACACTCAATCAAAGTTCATAATTCTAAAGCAAAGCAAACTAAATCAAATCCACACAATCACATTAAATACATAAATATTTTAAACTAGTAGAGAGTTCAAATTTTGCAATTTTCTGCCTCATCTTCACTGCTTTCTCCTCCTTTAATATCTCCCATAGACTGGTAATGAACGTACATATTATAGAAGGGTCAGTACGAGAATTGATCAGTCAAATTTTCTTCGATCCATCCTTTTTCCTTAAACATCTGCACTAATCCCGCTTCAAATGTTCCAGTATGATCAAAATTATTCTTTATCCTCCAATCTAGGTGATCGAAAAGGTACTTAAGATCTCCTATTGCATTTTTAATACTCTGAAGTTTTCTTTCAATTTTCTTCAATTTCTTTTCCGAAACAAGTGAACTTCCAACTGTTGGTGGCATCAATGGAGTTGAAGCATGTGAAGAATGATCCAAAATAACATCTAATGCTTCATTCCCATTCTCAACATAAATATCATCAATAGGAATCATGGGCTCTCAAGGTAATAAAATTTTTTCTTTCCCAACTTTCATATGGAACTCTTAAACTTGAGATTGATTGCAAAGTAGGAAAATTGTAGAAGGATGACCAAGTCCATAGATTGACTCATTCATAATAATACACATAACTGATTTAAAAATGATAGATCCTATATCAATGGGTTTTTCCATTTGAATGTAATAATTTAAAATAGCACTTTCTTTGGTGACTATACTAATTTTCATAGTAGCGAGTAATTTTGCAAAAATAAAGAAATGCCACTGCTTCTAACACCACTGCTTCGATATTGGATTAAGTGATGAAGCAGAGAAACTAACATATCCCTCATCTTGCATTTATTAAAAACTCCATACTTGGAAGTATTTCTAGAATTGGAAGCCATGGAATTTGAAAATAGAAAGTTTCTAGTCGTCCAAAGCACCTTAAAAACACCTCTTGGCGGTTATTACGGAGCGAAATCCTGCCAAAGTCCCCCAAAATTCATCCTAAACTGTCAAATCGCTATCGGCGCCATCGACACTCTCGATGACGCTGTTGGCCCTGCTATCAGTTTAGTGGGCGTCGTCGGTGCCAAAGGCCAAAATCGTGACATTCATCTTTTTTTTTGTTCAATTTGATTCCAAATTTCCTCTAATACAATAGTTATCTTAATTTATATTATATAAGATTGTGTAGAGTTATTATCTACTAATATAAAACACTTATAAAAAAATAGTAATACATAAATATATATTTATATATGTATATATGGGTTGCCTGCCATGAAGCGCTTGGTTTAACGTCGTCAGCCCAACGTACCATCTGTTTAGTTGGGTTGACTTAACATTAAAAGTTCTTTAAATTGAGACATGTGTCCTTCATAATAATGTTTCAATCGATGCCCATTAACTTTAAATTTCTTTCTAGTGTTAGGATCTTTAATAATAATAGTTCCATAATGACAGACTTTAACCACTTTGAATGGTTCTAACCATCTGGATTTCTATTTTCCTGGAAATAATCTCAATCTTGTATTATATAATAGAACTTCTTGTCGAGGTTCAAACTTTTTATTAACAATCTTCTGATCATGCCATGTTTTCATTTTCTCCTTATACATTTTTGCATTATCATATGCTTCATTTCTAATCTCCTCAAATTCATTGAGTTGCAATAATATTTTCTCACAAGCAACTTTTAAATTAAAATTAAATTCCTTAATAGCCCAAAATGCTTTATGCTCTAATTCTACTGGTAAGTGGCTTGTTTTTCCAAAAATAAGTCTATATGGGGACATTCCAATAGGAGTCTTAAAAGCAGTTCTGTATGCCCATAATGCAGTATCCAATCTAGCAGACCAATCCAATTTATAGGGATTTACAGTTTTTTCTAAAATTCGTTGTTTAATTTCTAATTTCACGATTTGATATCTCTACTAAACCGCTAGTCTGAGGATGATAGGCAGTAGAGAATCTATGCATAATATTATATTTCTTAATCAATTTTTTGATTCTCTTATTCCTAGATTCTCTTATTTTATTCCTGAAATGAGATCCTCCATCAGTAATAATTATTTTAGGCATTCCATATCTTATAAAAATATTCTTAATTAAAAATATAGAAACACTCCAAGCATTACATCTAGGTACAGCAATAGCTCAATCCATTCAGACATATAATCAACAACAAGTAATATATATAAATTTCCAAATGAAGGCATAAATGGTCCCATAAAATCTAATCCCCACATATCAAAAATTTCAATTTTTAATGTGTAATTTAGAGGTATTTCATTTCTTTTAGAAATATTTCCTACTCGTGGACATCGATCGCATGTTTTAATATATTCATTAACGTCTCTAAAAAGAGTAGACCAATAAAGTCCAGCTTGCAAAATTTTATATGCAGTTCTATTTGTTCCAAAATGTTCTCCAAATTTAGAATCATGATATCTTTCAATATCTGTTGAGTTTCCTCATAATACACACATCTTCTAATAATTAAATCTTAACATTGTTTATATAAATATGTGTCATCCCAAAAATAAAATTTTGAATCATATATAAATTGCTTTACTTGTGGATTTTTGATATCAGGTGGTAAGATATCACTTACAATAAAATTTACTATATCAGCATACCACAGTACATTCGTTTCATCAATACTATATAATTTTTCATCAGGAAAATTTTCTAAAATTTTATTTGCAAAATTAGTTAATATTTCTCTTTCTAGTCTAGACAAATGATCAACTACTTGATTATCATTTCCCTTATTATCAACTACGGTAAAATCAAACTCTTGTAATAGAAGTATCTATCTAATTAATCTTGGTTTAACATCCTTCTTTTGCATCAAGTATTTAATAGCAGAATGATCTGTACGCACTATACATTTAGTTTTAATTAAGTAAAGTCTAAATTTATCAAAGGCATAAACAATAGCTGATGACTCTCTTTCAGTAGTAGTGTAGTTAATTTGAGCATCATTTAGACTTTAACAACTTTGTTGTGTCTTTGTCCTAAAATCTTTGTCCTAAAATAGCCCCAACCTAAAATAGCCCCAATAGCATAATCACTAGCATCACACATTATTTCAAATGGTTTTTTTCCAACAGGTGGAACTATTGTAGGTGCAGTGACTAATTTTTCTTTCAATAATTCAAATGCTTTTATGTATTTCTCAATAAAATCAAATTTCGTATCTTTTTTTAAAAGTTTGCATAATGGCTTAGTTATTTTCAAAAAAAATTTATGTAGCGCATGTATAAACTAGCATGTCCTAGAAAATTTCTTACCCTTTTAATATTAGTAGGAGGTGGTAATTTTTCAATAACATGAATTTTTGCAGGATCTACTTCCATGCCATTTTAAGAAATTTTATGCCGAAGTACAATACCTTCTGCAACTATAAATTGACATTTTTCCCAATTTAGTATTAGGTTGATTCTTTCACATACTTCTAACACTTTTTCTAAATTATTTAAACATAATTCAAAAGAAGTTCCAAATACAAAAAAAAATCATACATAAACACTTCCATTTCATGTTCAATAAAATTGCTAAAAATTGACATCATACATCTTTGAAATGTTGCTGGTGCATTGCATAGCAATAATATTTATTTCTAGCAAAACTATCTAACATTTGGTCTAGAAAGGGTAAAGAAAAGTGATCTTTTTTGGTGTTCATATTTAATTTTCTATAGTCAATACAAATTTGCCAACCAGTAACTTGTCTTATTGGAATTACTTCATTTTTCTCATTTTCTTCAACGGTCACTCCTTTCTTCGGAACACAGTGAATTGAACTTACTCAAGCACTGTATAAAATAGGATAGATAATTCCAGCATCTAGTCATTTTAAAATTTCTTTTTTAACAACTTTTTTCATTATTGGGTTTAATCTTCTCTGAGGATCAACTTTAGGTTTGTATTGTTCATCTAATAGAATTTTGTGCATACAAATAGAAGGACTAATTCCTTTAATATCTACTAAAGTTAATTGAAAAGCCTTTTTATATCTTTTCAACATTTCTACTAATTTTTGTTCTTGAATTTCAGTTAACTCAGAAGATACAATAACAGACAATGTAGATGACTCTCCTAAAAATATGTATTTTAAATGAACAGGTAATATCTTCAATTCAAGTTTAGGTGGTTTAATACTTGAAGGAATAAAATGTTTATTATCATTTTCCAACAAGTCTAAAGTTTCAAATTTGTCCTGAATACAATCCAAATCTTCTTCTTTTATCTTGTCCTTATTTTGAAAAAATTCTCCTTGCTTTAATTTGTCTTCAAACTCATTCTTAAATTGCTCATTACTCAGATAATTAGTTACTTCCATCCTAAATCATTCATTGTCTTTTTCTATTGCAGGATATTTCATAGCATTTACTATATTAAATGTTACTTCTTGATTGCTAACTCTCATTATTAATTCTCTTTTTTGCACATCTATCACAGCTCTCCCTGTTGCAAGAAATGGTCTCCCCAAAATAAGAGGAATCACTTTATCTTCCTCCATATCTAATACTATAAAGTCTACAGGGAAAATAAATTTATCCACTTTTACTAATACATCTTCTATAACTCCTTTTGGATAAGTTATTGACCGATCAGTTAACTGAAGAGTTACAGTAGTAGGGGAAATCTCTCCCAACTCTAAATGTTTAAAGATCGATAGAGGCATAGGATTGATACTAGCTCCTAAATAACATAAATCTTTTCCAAAAAACTTTTCACCAATAGCACAAGGTATAGTAAAACTATCAGGATCATTAATTTTTCAGGAAGTTATTTCTGAATAATTGCACTACACTCTTCACTGAGTGCAACAATCTCATGATCTGTAAACTTTCTTTTCTTGTTTAGTATCTCCTTCATAAATTCTCCTTCATAAATTTCACATACTAAATTTTCAACAAAAGGAATGTTTATCATTAACTTCTTAAGGATTTCCAAAAATTTTGTGAAATTTTTATCTTTATTCTTCTGCTTTAGTCTCTTTTTATCTTTATTCTTCTGATCTTTATTCTTCTGCTTTAGTCTCTGAGGAAACAAAGGTAATGATTTTTCTAAAGGACATTGTGTTTGCTCATTTTTCTCTTGGTCACTTTCCATTTCTTGCTTCTCTTCATCAACTGCAGTTTCTCTTTGGATCCTTCTTTCAACTACTTTACCACTTCATAATTTAATAGCTTTGATTTTCTCCTTATTTTGATCTTTTGGATTAATTTTCACAGTACTCGGAAGAATTCCAGCAGGTCTGCTACTGAGTGCAGTAGCAATTTGTCCTAATTGATTTTCAAAATTTCTAACAGTAGCCCCTTGATTCTACATTTTATTTCTCATGTTCAACATACTTCTTCCATTGTCAGCTTCTTTTTCTTAACTTGTGGGTTAGGGTTGGAGTTAAATCCAAGAGGATAATAAGGTCGAAAATTATGATTTTTTTTATATTGTTCAAATTTTTGGAAGGATTCACCGAATTGTTATAATTATTCCAACTAAAATTAAGGTGATTTTTCCATCCAAGGTTATAATAATTAGAATAGGGATTGCTATTTCGATTATTTATAGCATTTAAAGTTTCATAAGATGATTGACTATCAATTATCCGCCCTAGTGAATTTTTGTTTAATACTGGGGGTATTTGAGAATGGTTTATTCAAATTTGATCAATCTTTTTTAAAATAGCAACAGTTTGAGATGCTAAAATAGACATTACGTCAGAATCATGAATACTAGCTACTCTCTCAGGATTTACTCTTTGAGAGGGCCATTGAAAATTGTTAGTAGTCATTTCTTCAGTTAAAGAGTATGCCTCATTAAAAGGTTTGGACATTATTGATTCACCTGCAGCAGCATCTATAATAGATCTAAGTGATCCCACTAATCTATTGTAAAATGTTTGAATTATTAACGAATCTGGTAGAATCTGGTATAGCATGGTGTTAAGATCTTTAAATCTTTCCCAGGCTTCATATATCGATTCTTCTTCAAACTGACAAAAAGATGTAATATCATTTCTAAGATTAGCAGTTTTTTAGGGTGGAAAATATTTAGCCAAGAATTTTTGTGATAGTTCTCCCCAAGTTCTGATAGATCCAGGTGCTAATGAATTTTACCAAACTTTGGCTTTATCCCTTAATGAAAAAGGAAAAAAGTCTAAGCCTAATAACATCATTAGACACTCTGTCATATTTAAATGTAGTAGAAATTTCAAGAAAACTAGCAAGATGTAAGTTAGGATCTTCAGTAGGTGTTCCTCCAAACTGATTATTTTGTACCATTCGGATAATAATAGGTTTAAGCTCAAATGAATTAGCAACAACATCAGGATTTTGAATAGTCAAGTGAAGTTCATCTACTGTCGGATTAACATAATCTCTTAAAGGTCTTTGTCGATTTTAATTTATTTGATTATCTAAGTTATTCGCCATTTCGTTTAAATTTTTAATTTTTTTTTGTTGTTTTCAAATTTTTCTAATAGTATGTTCTAATTCTGAATCGTAAGGTACTAAACCTTCTGATCCAATATTTTGGATAAACAAATATAATAAGTAAAGAAAAAGTTTCTTAAAAAATTCTCTTAAATATATAGTTATTTATTTTTGAATTTTTTATTTTATAAATTTTTTTATATTTTGTATATTTCTATCTTTAAATGGTAACGACGCAAAAAATTTTATCCCGATGTTGATATAGTTGTGTAAAATTTATATAAGTTTGACTTCGTTATGTAACGGTGCCAAAAGCTTTATGCAATATTTATGATTAAGAAATTTAAGAAATCAATGTTGGGATTCTACGCAAGTATACGTATCATTATCAAGTAATAAAAGACTTTCTATTTAAGTCCCGTATATCGATCCCACGGGGAAGATTTAAATTTGAAATGATAAATTTACTAAGAAATTCATAGAAAGTAAAATGAAATTATTGGCACTAATTTTGAATGCTGAGATATTATCAGAACTAAATTATTTAACTACTAGCAAAACTAAAATGCAAAGTTTAAACAGTAACTACTAAACTACTAAACTATGTTTATGTGATGAAGATTTCTTATGTGAAAAATCATTTTTCCCAGTACAATGAGATTTTGGAAAAATGATATGAGATAAATGGTTTTAATATGTATTGTCCCAAATAGCAGCACTTTTAATTGTCTACCCTGATACAGTGTTATAGAAAATCATTGGCTAATTCTAGATTTAGTCCCTAAATCTATGGCTAGGCTAGGAGGATACTGGCTCCCACTCCAGAGCTCCCACTTCCCTTCACCTGAAGGATAACTCTCGCTTTAGTTCTTAAACACTAAGATTGAGGATCTTAGTCTGTCACATTATAATCTCTAATTCTACACCAAACATAGTATATTTTCCTATTTATTTGCACTTAATTCCATGAACGAAATATTCCTTCATGGAATCAAATGTGATCCTCACTCTATTATAGAACTCATACTCCATTTCCCGGATCATATGTTTCACAACACATTTTAACAATTCAATTGGCCAAATCAAAAAGTAAATTAAGTTTGAATTTGAAAAATCATCACAAAATTTGAAAAATCATCACAATTACAATTTATTTTATATTTTAATATTGACACATCCATAGTAATCTCTTCATTTCACCTTATCTAAGAGTAGGGAGAAAAATAATGAAAACTACTCAGACTTCATGAGAAAGATACAACAAAACACAAATTTCATATAAAAAAAAGTTCATACAACACTAATAAATAAATAACACTTATTTGAAACTCTTTCTCAAAGAAAATCTCTTGTAGCCTCTCCTAGAAAATGTAAGAAGAAAAAATATCTCACTTTTCTCCTTCTCCAAAACTCTCAGAGAAGAATTCACACTTAATCTCACCACAAAAACTCTAAACTCTTAAAGAAAAATCACTAATAGACTTCTGAATGGTGGTGGAATGAAAATGGATAAAGTTTATGGAGGCGAGGTGTGACGAAAATGAACAAGGAGAAATGAAGAGGAGCCCAGAGAGAGAGAGAGAGAGAGAGATTTTTTGATGAATTTCGGCCCCAAATAGATCCTAAAGTCATTTCTCAAATGAGTGCATCCAAAAACTCTTCAAAAAACATCCAAATTTGTCGAATCTTCTAGAAATAGGTCTGAATTGACATTAGCGTCGTCATCACCCATTCTGGTGTGTCGGTGCTAGTGGTCCATATTTAATTTCCGTGCTCTCTGTCAAATGGCACCGTCGGTGCTGAGTAAAATTGATCAGCCGTTATGTAGGTCTGCGCCGTCGGCGCTGAGTATTTCTTCAAACATGCCATTTTGACTCATAATTCCATGCTTTTTTGCTTTAAGTACTAAAAGTCAACAACCTGCAAGGAAACATCAAATATACATTCCAGTAAAGCGTAATATCACCAAAAATGAGTATAAAATATGAGTCTAAAAATGCATATATTTTTGGTGTATCAGATATTAATTTTTCCAGTTCCTTAGAAACATGTTCTTCTGGACTTTTATTTTTCTTTGTTTCTCTCACAAATCCTTTCTCTTTTCTGACCACATCCTCTATCTCTCTTCCACTTCTTAATTGGACAGCTTCTATTTGTTCATTATTGTTCTCTTTAGGGTTGATCTCAGTGTTGCTATGAATTGTTCCTTGGGATCTATTGCTAAGTGAATTAGTAATTTGTCCCAGTTGATTCTCTATGTTTTTCATCGCAGATAATTGCAACATTTTAACTTTGCAACTGGTTTCCCATTTCTAATGTCACTTCTTCTATAGACATCTTCTTATCCTCAACTTGTTGATCATTGTTAGAGTATGGTATATATGAAGGTCTATAGTTTATGATCCCCTAATTATTCCAACTTCCATTAGAATTTGCATGATTATTTTTCCATTGTTGGTTACCACCCCAAGTAGTGTGATTCCAGTTAAAATTAGGATAGTTCTTCCAACATGGGTTGTAAAAGTTTGAATACGAGTTGTTTATGATATTTAAAGTCTCATATGACAGGTTAGAATGAATCATATGCCCTAATTAACTTCTCGCACATACTAGAGACTTTCTGGAGTAAATTGAGGCTGGTTGGTCCAACTTCCTTAATATTGCATTCAACTTCCTTGATTTCTCAACAACCCTATATCCAAAAATTGCAATCGCATCAGTATCATGAACACTGACTACATTTTTAGGATTTACCCTTGTAAAGGGCCATTGAAATTCATTTGTAGCCATTTCTTCAATTAACACAATGGTTTTGACATTAATGATCCTCATTAATGATCCTCTAGCGGCAGCTTTAATTGTAAACCTAAGGGATTCTACTAACCCATTGCTTCAATTAACCAATCGGCCAGAGCATGGTGTGGACACTTTCTTAGGAGTTCCTTAAATCTTTCCCAGGTTTCGTATATTGATTCCTCTTCATACTCCTTTATACTAACAAAATGAGATAATATTATTTCTAAGTTTAGTAGTCCTTGAAGGTGGAAAATACTTAGCTAGGAATTTCTGAGTTAACTTCTCATAATTTTTAATAGATTCAGATGCTAATGAGTATAATCACATTTTAGCCTTATCCCTTAGTGAGAAAGGAAAAAGCCTTAGTCTAACAACATCGTCTGACATGCCATTATAACGAAATGTAGCATAAAGTTCTACAAAACTTGATAAGTGTAAATATGGATCTTTCAAAGGAGTTCCCCCAAACTGAAGTTGTTTGCGCCAGTTGGATAATATCTGGATTTATTTCAAATGAATCAGCTTCTACAACAGGGGTTTGTATACTTAAGTGAATTTCATCTGTTGTAGGATTTATATAACCCCTCAAAGATTTATGATGATTTTTCAAGTTATTATTTTGAATGTTTTCCATTTCCATTTTTAGTTCTTCAAGTCCTTTTTTTATTTTTTGATGTTTTTCCTTTTTTCTAACACATGATCATAAGACACAGGTCCTGCGGATCCTTTATTTTGTATACGCAACACAACAAACAATACATTAACAATTAAACAAATAAAACAAAAGATATTTTCAACACAACAAAATATTTTCAAAAACACCTTATTTTTTACACAAATAGTTTTTTCATAACACTTTTTCATACAAAATACTTTTCACACAAAAATAGTTTTTACGCACTACAGTTTTTCAAGTCTAAGCCTAATTACTTTAACTAATATTCTCCTAAAGTTCTTACCGAAGCTTCCCCGGCTACGACACCAAAAACTTGATGCACCCCTAGTGTGTGTTGTTTTTGTGCGTGTTTTATGTCAATTCAATTCCCCTGAGACGATGCCAAAAACTTGACCCGACCCATAATTACGTAGTAATTTAGCTTTCAAAAGACAATAAAAAATTTGACCCAATTTATATTTAATGGCTAATATGCAAAATTGAAATGTTATAAAATATAGAAAATAGTTCACACACTATGGGTTCTACGCAAGTGCACGTAACGCTTCAAGTAATATAGGAGGACTTTCTGATTAAGCCCGAATATCAATCCCACTAGAAAGCGAGGAAAGATGTCCTTAGTCAAATTCCAATCTACTACTATTAGTCCTTAGTTTGAATTGTCGATTAAAATGTTGTTTTATCTAACAACTACTCCTAAATGCGAATGTTAAATGTGAGGATAGTAACTATTCCTAAATATAAATATTAATTCTAAAGATAACCCTTTTTGGATGAGTTGGTTGGTAGAACTTTAAGATGCTAAAAACTGCTATTCTTATGTAGCGAATTAGATAATATAAAGGAATGAGATACAATAAATATTGTATGTGCCAAATATGATCAATTTGATCAATTTTAATTCTCTACCCTTTTTAATTCTCTACCCTGATTCTGTGATATAGAAAATCATTGGCTAATCTTAGGTTTAGTCCCTAAATTTGTGGCTAGGCTAGGAGGATACTGGCTCCCACTCCAGAGTTCCCAGTTTCTTTCCCCTAAAGGCGAACTCTTGCTTTAGTTTTTAAACACTAAGATTGAATTGGGGATTTTTAGTCAGTCACCCTAGAAATCAACAATTCTACACCCAACAAAGTATATTTCCTTATTTATTTGCACTTAATCCCATGAATGAAATACTCCTTTGATACCCGTGAATACCTAATGCTTACGCACAGTATAACAATAGTTCTAATGGTATTTTTCACTTATATTTCCTTATTTTACAACAAAACCAAAAACTTGATCTTGAAGAAAAATAAGAATTTAACTTTTTAATTTATATATATTTAGGAATACTACGAAAGTATACATATCGTTATCAAGTAATATAAGACTTTTTGATCGAGACCTGAATATCGAATCCATAGGGAAGATTATGCAATATGCATTTTTTAGAAAGTTTTTCTATTTTTAAAAAGATAATTACTTAAACTAAAAATGATTTTTGTAGGAATTTAAATATTTTTGGTATTTTTGATATTTTAACAAAATAGTAAAAAGATAACTAAAGTTTTGTAGAAGAAAAGTACTTAATATAAAAATATCTT
>NW_018242169.1:20472-21929 GCF_001263595.1 Phalaenopsis equestris
AGCTTTAACCTATCACTTTAAAGTCCTCTAACTCTACACCCTTCAATGAATATTTCCCTATTTATTTGCACTGAATCATATGAACTACATTCTCATTCATACAACCTCATGTGATTCTTTCTAATTGTTGACTGAGACAATACCAGCCCGGTTCTTACAGGTTCTCACAATAAATTTTAACATCTGGATTGGCCAAATGAAGAAGTAAATGAAGTGCATGGATTTAAATCATTATCACTTCTTCCAACATTAAATATCAATATTATCCACAACTTCCATCCAAAACTTAATAACTTATAATTTTAAGAAGAAAGATAAAGAAAACTACTTAGAATTCATGGAGAAAATAAAACTACACTTTAGTTTAAAAGAAGAAATCTTTGTTAAACCAATAATAAGTCTCAATTAAAACCAAAAGTAGTCTAAACCAAAAAAATAAAAACTTATCTCAAGTCCTCCACCAAACTCCTAAAGTTCCTTTGAATCTCTTCTTTTTCACAATCACTCAAAATAAAATAACAAAAAGGATAAAGTAAATAAAAAGTTGTTCTTGAAAATCGGCTCTTTTCTTAATCCTCTCTTCTTTCTTTTATAGTTTTCCAAGAGGTTCTTTGGGATATTTTCAAAATGTGTCTTATTTCAAGAGACGCATCCTTTAATGATAATTTTCATCCATGGTAGTTACAACCTCCTATTAATCCAATGGACGCCTAAAAAATCTCTTTGAAATTCTTGAAAACCAATTTTACTCGTCTAGTAACTGCTATTGGTGCTTAAGCATGGGGTCTCGACACTTAGGCGTGACCTTCTCTATTTAATCGACGCTTAAGCGTCGGATCTGGCACTTAAACGCCAAAACTCTTTTGCACAACTTTTAACATTTTTGCTCCAAATTTGATACTTTTTCACTGCTGTAAGCATTTTCTCCATTTTTACTTGTATATGTAAGAAAAACACAAAAATATCTTCCATTAAAGCGCAGTATCTCAAAAATAGGTATAAAAATGTGTCTAAAACACTATTTTTTAGGTGTATCAAAATCCCCCAAACTTAAAATATTACTTGTCCTCAAGTAACACTTCAATTTGTAAAAACCAAATTTGTATGATATGTATATGAGTTTCTTTAGGAGTTACTAAAATTTAGATTTAGAAATATAGTAGTCCAACTTTGAAAAAATAATTAGTAAATGAGACCAACTTAAATTTTGAAAATTTTTAATGTTAAGAACTATGAAAATATGAGTTCCTATATAATTCAAAAATATTGTAAGTTCTTTAAATTTAGATTTTAGTTCTTTTATTTTCTCTACTTAAAATTTTTTTAAAAAAATAATTTTACTTACTACATTATATTTATAAGCTTAAGATTTTATCAAGTCTTATACTTTAAAAAGATCAAATGTAGAACCAATATTTTATTAGGCACTAATCCTCAAGCTTCTCCTCCCTTACATT
>NW_018242169.1:22316-27827 GCF_001263595.1 Phalaenopsis equestris
TAGTACATTTGAGAACAAATAAAATTCCAGTTTTGAAAATATTTTTCATCCTCTCCAAACTTAAATTTTTAACAGATTAAACAGTTTAGCATTAGATATTTATAAGAAGAAATAAAAATTTAAAAATAACATGCTAACAAAATTTTAACATCCTAATTATACAAGTATAAAACTAAAGACAGGAGTAAAATTAATTTTTGATCAAATTTTCTATATTTTCATTTTAGTTTAACATGTATAGATTCAATAGACTTCTAAACAGTGGGTATAAAAGCAAACAACACACTAGCATGACAAAAGAAAAGTACATGGCAGCAGTTTCTAAATTTCAAATTTAAGATCTAAGCTAGTAAGATTTTCTACTTTGTAACAGATATGAAATTAAGTTAAGTTCTAAACTAACTAAATCACAGTACTAAACACAAAATAACAGTTACTACCCTAAAATTTTAAAAATGAAATATTATCTAACACAACAATCACAACAACAATGAAACATAAAAATTCAAAACACAATATGAAACATAGTCCAAAACAACACATAGATGCAAATGTAGCAAGCTCAGACCACATAGTTCATCTTATATTACAATTATAAAATGAATCTCTCAGCGGTACTCTTCATCCTCAGAATCACCACTGTACCATTTTTCTGCAGGCTCATAATCAAGATATCAAGGATATGGAGGAAATTGCACTCCTGGTTCACCTCTAATCAGGCTTTCCAAAGATGAGTGGAATTTCTCTTCATAATTAGTCTTCCTTCTATTATAACTATTAGTATGATCAGCAAAACGCTCTAAATTTTGTACCTTATCATCGATAAAATTGATATTATCCATCATCTTTTGCAGTAACTCATCCTGAGTCTTAGTAGAATCACCTCTAGATGTAGAAACACGTCAAGTAGATGGTCTGGATGAAGATGCAGCAGAGGTAGATGCAACAAACATCTCTAAAATCGAATGCTCGGAATAAGTCTTCACATTCACCTTCATGATGGGCTTTAGAGGTAACAGAACTTCCTTCCAACTATCATATTTTACTCCAACCTGCTCGCATAAAGAAAATATCAAGGAAGCAAATTCCATACAAAAAAATATCAAAAAAGCAAATCGCATACCTTCAGTAGTAGCAGTAGAAACTGAACTGATGATAGTGTGATAGATCAAAACCCCTATGTTGATGGGCTTTCCCTCTTGAATACAATAATTTAACGTTGGTCTCTCTGGTCACTTCACTGAGATGATTGGTCGGAAGCAGACGACCAGAAATGAAATAGTGTCAGGCCTTTGAAGGTGCACATAACTTTGAAGTTGAGAAATTTACTCTCCTCTCATTGGTAATCTTCCAAAGTCCTCTCCTAATAGTCAAGTATGAAATAATCTCGTCTAACTCCGCTTCAGTAGGACTATAATTTGCATAAAAACACAAAGTCTCCAGTGGTAAATGTTAAAACAAGTTAAGTAACTCTGGAGTAAAAGGTACAAACTTCCCTCTAACAATAACTCAATCATCCTCAACCTCTAGGAGATTTGCATAAAACTCCCTCACAACAGAAATCACAGCAAAAACAGAGAAGTAATAGAACTGTTCCCACTGTCGGCAGACTATCAGGTCTTCCACTTCTCCACCTGGACTCATGAAACATTGCTCCTTAATTAATTTTTGTGACTGTAGAGCGTCAATATGTCGATCCTGAGTTTTTGAACTGAAAATTTTGCTCGAATCAAATGGGCTCTTTCCTCTGCTCCTTTTCATTCTTGGTGTCATTCTACAAATTTGATAAATTCCAAAAATAACTTTAAAAATCAAGTTTAAATCACTAAACTAAACTTCCAAAAGCACTAACTAAACTTTCCATGTAATTTCCATAGATTTCACCATGAATAGTAAATTTTCAAAATCTTCCAAATGTGCTTAAAATATATGGTGAAAATCCAAAATTTTTGCATAGAAGTAAAACTCTTACCTTAAGGAACTTGGATCTAGCGAATCTCACTCAATTCCACGAAGAAATCTTCAAATTCCAATTACCCTAGCCCTTAAAATCGCGATTTTGAGTTGGGGAAGATGATAGGAGGTGTTAAAAATGATATTTTCAGCTCTAAAATTCACTTTTAACCGTTTGCAAACTGATTTTCGTGAACTGAAGCTTAAGCGTGGGTAAGTATGGCGCTTAAGCGCGGGCAAGTGGTGCTTAGACGCCTGCCTCTCGGGTTGGCTCATGCTTAAGTGCGAGATATGGCGCTTAGGCGCCAGTGAACAATTTTTGAAACTTTTAATTTTAAGTAAAATGCACTACTAGCCTAAGTAAACCACCCATAAATGATCTCATAACACTTAAATGACTATTTTTACTTCCTATAACTCCCTTCTCTCTCAAAATTCTCCATAATAATTAGTTCAATTTGAGGCTAAAAATAACACAAATTTTAACAAAAACAAACTTATATTAATTCACAAACAAGTGCAAACACATTTAACACTTAGTTCTCTCTCCAAATAGTCTTGGATGAGAAAATTTTCCTAAGTACAAACACTTAACACACATTTATAATTAAACACATAAGTGACACAAACACTAAACACAAGATATAAACACTAACACACTTAAAAACATGAGTCCAAACACACAATTCCTAACACTTAATTTAATGCCACTCTTCATTAGAAGGAACGTATTCTTGTCTCTCAGTAGTTTCTCCAGGAATATAAAGTTGATAAAACAGACGGTGGTGACGAGCTCTAATATTATCATCTTCGATCCACTTTGGCTTAAGGAACATCGCCTTATCTGCTTCCTCTATATAACTGGTATGGCTGAATTGCATCTTAAGTTACCACCCAATATGCTCTAGATGAGCATTCAATTCAAGCACCTTGGTCTCTAATACAGATATATTATTCTCCACCTGGTTGATCTTCTCAGATATCCCTGCAATACTAACAACTAAAAAACGGTTATACATCTCCTATGCACTTTGACTAATGAAATTCTTCCTCATGCCTTCTTCCTTCTTCTTCAAATCCATCTCCCATGAAGACATTTTCTCTAAATCTCTCTCTTTTTTAGACTTTTAGGGCTAAAAATAATCCAGGGTGAAATTCCTTCACAAACCCCTTCTATATATAGGCCTAATTCCCCCTCATAACTTCTAGGCACAACTAGAAACTGCCAAGATACGTTTATTCCAACTAAATTGTAGTTACACCTTCTAGAAATCGAAATTTGCACGTGTGATTAAATTGTCGCGCTTAAGCACCGGATCTGGCGCTTAAGCGCCAGTGCACATTTTTGCACCAGTCAACATAACGTCCAAATTCTCATTCTAATATGTCTAGGTTACTAAAAAAAGTCTAAAAATCATTACTAGCACATAATAAACTCGAAAATACTACCCCAAATTTCTTAATCAGACTCAAAACAACAATCAAAGCAAAAACACACCAATAACTATGGGTTACCTCCCATAAAGTGCTTGATTTTACATCGTCAGCCAGACGTAACCAGTGCTCATTTTAGTTGACCCAACATCATTCCATCATTATATTTATGTTGATCCCCTATATAATAAGCTTTCAATCAGTCCATTCACCTTAAAAATTTTCTCAGAATTAGGATCTTTAATATGCGCAGCTCCATAAGGATAAACTTTTATTACAACAAATGGGCCCATCCACCTGGACTTGAGTTTGCCTGGAAATAATCTTAACCTTGCATTATATAGCAAAACTTGTTGCCCCTGCTGAAAATTTTTAGTAAGAATCTTTCTATCATGCCACATTTTCATCTTTTCTTTATAAATCTTAGCACTCTCATAAGATTCATTTTTTATCTCTTCAAGCTCATTTAATTGTAACAATCTTTTCTCAACAACATCTTTTAAATTTTAATTGAACTCTTTAATTAATAGTCAAGATTTGACTGACCAATCCATTTTTGTTGGATTCACAGATTTCTTCATAATTCTTTTAATTTTTTGATTGGATAATTCAGCCAAACCACTTGTCTGAGGATGATAAGCAGTAGAAATCCTATGATTCCATAATGGCATTTCTGAAATGACTTCCCCCATCAGTAATGATAACTCTCGGCATCCCAAATCTACAAAATATGTTCATTTTAAAAAATTTTACAACACTTTGAGCATCACATCAAGGTAAAGCTGGCAAAGTGCATAAATGAGGTCAGGATGTCCCAGTCCTCCACTTGTTTCACTCTTTACCGTGGTTAATAGATTCTTAAAAATAATTCTCCCCACATTTATAGTTCAATTTTTCTGAATATAGAAATTCAGAATAGCTCTATCTCTTGTTACCTCACTATGGTGATAGGTAGGTAACATATTAGAGGAAATAAAATAGTGTCACGCTTTAGGTGTGGCATTCAACATGGGAGCAGAAAAATTTAGCCGTTCTCACTGCTTTTTTTTCTCAATGTCCCTTTCCCATCAGTGAGAAAGTTAATGACATCATATGTCTTACATTATACTGAAGGTTTCATAATGGTAGCTATAGGAGTCTGAGAATTCATAAAGGAGTTAATGCGGGCGGCACTAAATTCAACAGAAAATCCTCGCACTTGAACGGTTCAGTCCTCAGAATAGTACACATTGGCATAAAATTCTTTCTTAATATTCGCAATAGTTAATATTCGCAACAGTCTTATTGGTGGTATAACAGAAGTTTTCTCACCTCTGTTCGGTAATAACTTGTTCAATTTCTCCTTTCAGACTCTCAAAAACTCGATCTTGTATACATTTCTTCCCTTCAAATACTGAAGCAAATCTCGACTGAGCCTTCACATTGACGAAGCGAGACTCGTCAAACTCGAGTCGCCTCTTTTGTCCCGGAGTCATGTCAATCTAATCAAAATTATAAAAAAAATTCCAAAATACACTTCAGATACTCAAATAATGGCTTTAAAGAGTGACCAAGAGTTCAAAACTAAATTCCATGAATTTCTTCCATATATTTCCTCCACATTCTCAACATTTTCAAACCTTCTTAATGTGGAAGAAATTCAAGGTGAAAATCAAATATTTTTAGATTGGAGTGAAGCTCCTACCAAGAGATGATAAAATCCAGTGTCTAAATGCTTTAAAATCGCCCCCAAATCTAAGATCTTCAAGCCCTAGATCAAAATTTTTGTTTTTTTAAGAGAAGGGGATGATGAATAGTGGCGGTTGACTGGTCAAAATCACGGTTAAAAGTGTTTTTTCGGGATCTTGCTGTCGACGGGGTCTTCGGCGCCGTCGGCGGGGTCTTCGACGCTGTCAGCGAGCTCTATTGAATTAATAACCTAAGTCTCGGGAAAATCCGCCGTCGGCGAGATTTTTAAAATTGGGTCAATTTCCAGATTTTTGTGATTTTGATCAATTTTAAGCCTCGACGACATCCGTTCAATCATTATAGACATAAATTTTAAGTGATTAAATGATGTAATAACACAAATAAACATTCACAACATAAAACATCACAATTATATATAAATTCCAAGGGTTACAA
>NW_018242169.1:28590-30137 GCF_001263595.1 Phalaenopsis equestris
TATTGGTAGATCTCATTCATCAGGTTTCTTGTCGGGACGAAGTTGGAATAATGGCAGACAGGAACATTCTCAATCATATATAACTTATTAATTTGTTCAGGAGTAAAAGTTATCCATCTACCTCACACATAAACGACTCCCTGGTTGATTCCTTGCAAATTAGCATAAAACTCCTTCACCACAGGAACAACTACGGCGGTTGTAGTGTAGCACAACACTTCCCATCTTCGTCGAACAATCTTCTCTTCAATTGTTGTCGAAGGATTGTTCAATCCTCGATTCATGAATCTTCTTTCTGTGATTACTCTTCTCTTTGTCAGCACTTTGTTGAAGATTCGTTGCGCCTCGAAACTAATGAACTTTCTCCGGTTGAACACTCACATTCTATGGTTTTCTAGGGAATTGGACGCCATAGGGATGAATTTGGTGGAGTTTCAATTCGTTTTTGGTGAAATACGAACTTAGGAACCGAATTTAAAAGTTTATAGGGAGTAAATCCAGCCTAAAACCGCCCTCCAAGCCTAAAACCGCCAAAAACCGTCATCTCGCTGTTCTTGCCATCGGCAAGCCTTTAGAATTAATTGTCTGGACTCTTGGGAAAAACCCGCCGTCGGCGGCGTCGATGGCGCCATCAGCGCCAGTTTCACTTTGGTCAAGACAAAAATTTCACAGTTTTACTTTGGTCCGAATGCGTTCTAATTTTTTCTATGGATCCAAAGATTGATCCACAATAATAGTCATATCATCCTCATCTTCATTGGCTGGGAACCTCTCGGTTGGGTCCAAAGGCTTCGAAGGTAGAAGTATCTTTTCCCAATTCTCATAAGATACTTGGAAATAACTGCAGAGTAAGAAAATTGTTGAAGGATGTCCAAGCCCATAAGTTGATCCATGAACAATCAGACCCAAAACAGACTTCACAATTATCGATCCAATATCAATCGGTAGTCCCATTTGGATACAGTAATTCAGAATAGCACTTTCCTTAGTAACTTTACCGATCTTCATTGTCGGTAATAAGAAAGAAGCGCCAGTGTTTAGAAACGGGGTTTAGAAGTGTCGCAGAAAAACTAACATACCCGTTTTCTCTCATTTCCAAGTCTTCAATTCCGTCCGTCAAATATTGGTAGATCTCATTCATCAGGTTTCTTGTCGGGACGAAGTTGGAATAATGGCAGACAGGAACATTCTCAATCATATATAACTTATTAATTTGTTCAGGAGTAAAAGTTATCCATCTACCTCACACATAAACGACTCCCTGGTTGATTCCTTGCAAATTAGCATAAAACTCCTTCACCACAGGAACAACTACGGCGGTTGTAGTGTAGCACAACACTTCCCATCTTCGTCGAACAATCTTCTCTTCAATTGTTGTGGAAGGATTGTTCAATCCTCGATTCATGAATCTTCTTTCTGTGATTACTCTTCTCTTTGTCAGCACTTTGTTGAAGATTCGTTGCGCCTCGAAACTAATGAACTTTCTCCGGTTGAACACTCACATTCTATGGTTTTCTAGGGAATTGGACGCCATAGGGATGAATTTG
>NW_018242169.1:31091-31951 GCF_001263595.1 Phalaenopsis equestris
GGCATTCCGTCTCTACTGAATATATTTTTCATTAAAAATCTTGAAACACTTTTAGCGTCACAAAGAGGTAAAGTTTGTGCTTCAATCCACTTTGAAACGTAGTCTACTGCAATTAATATGTATAAGTTCCCAGATGAGGGAATAAATGGTCCCATGAAATCTAATCCCTAAACATCAAAGATCTTAACTTTTAACATGAAATTCAGAGGCATTTTATTTTTTCTAGATATTTTTCCTACTCGTTGGCATCGATCACAAGTTTTTATGTATCTGTAAACATCTCTAAAGAGAGTAGGCCAATAGAAAGAGAGCAGGCTAATAGAATCCAACTTGTAAAATTTTATAAGCAGTTTTATCATGAAACTCACTTAACCTCTTTGAAAGAGAATTTAAAGAGCAAGAACTAAATTCCAACTAGTGGCAATCAAGCAAACACTTAAGCTTGACCAAAGGAAAATATGTTGAGATTTTTAAACCTATTTTATACTGTTTTTGATGATATTGCACTTTAAATGTTGTTAATGATATTGCACTTTAAAGAAGGTATTTTTGGTGTTTTGTTACAGGAATGATGAATTAGGGTCATTGGAGCAAAAAGATACAAAAAGGAGTGAATTTGGAGCGAAAAGGACCAAAATGTGAAGATTTGAACTAGGCCATGACCTCGCCGACGACGAGTTTTCCCTGAGACTACAGGACAAAATTCTTCAGAAGCCCGCCGAAAGTGCCCTCGAGGCCGCCGACGGCAAGATCGACGGTTATGCCTACTCAAGCTTTGGATAAGGCCAAATTTTGAAGGGATGCTTAGGCAACTCTTGGGAAAGCTCATCCACAACTTTAAAAGAACATTTTGGCAAAAA
>NW_018242169.1:32254-37566 GCF_001263595.1 Phalaenopsis equestris
TCCATATGCTTCAGCTGTTGGAAGCCTTATGTATGCTCAGGTTTGTACCAGACCTGACATAGCATTTGTTGTTGGAGTGTTGGGAAGATATCAGAGTAATCCAAGTATAGACCACTGGAAAGCTGCAAAGAAAGTAATGAGATATCTTCAAGGTACAAAGGACTACGTGCTCATGTACAAACGAACTGATAATTTGGAGGTGATTGACTACTCCGATTCAGACTATGCTGGCTGCATTGACTCAAGAAAATCAACATATGATTATATTTTCATGCTAGCTGGTGGAGCTGTATCTTGGAGAAGTGCTAAGCAGACCTTGACTGCTACTTCCACTATGGAAGCTGAGTTCGTATCCTGTTTTGAGGCTACCTCACATGGTGTATGGTTGAAGAGTTTCATATCTGGGCTTAGAGTCGTGGACTCTATTTTAAGGTCATTAAAGTTGTACTGTGACAACTCAGCTGTAGTATTTATGACTAAGAACAATAAAAGTGGAAGTCGAAGTAAACACATCGACATCAAATATTTAGTCATAAGTGAACGTGTTAAGGAAAAGAAAGTGGTCATTGAACACATTAGCACTGAGTTGATGATTGCTGATCCTTTGACTAAAGACATGCCATCAAAGAATTTTAAGGATCATGTAGTACGAATGAGACTTGGTTCCATAATGTGATTTACATTGTACAAACATTTGTTGTTTTAATGAAACTCTTAATTCAGTTGATATTTTCTCAAATGGTTTTGTGCACATATTTATTCATTCGTTTATTTTGAGAAATCTCATTTGGTTTGGACTTGGAATAGACATATGGTTTATTCATTAAGTTGTATGGGCTAGCATTGAGAGACTTGATATAGTGTAATACATGGAAGATAATACTCACATAAGAGGACATATCGCCACAATTCATATATTTTGCTTTTCTATATGGTGTGTGTTGAACTATATGGACCAAGTGGGAGAATGTTGAGGTTTTTTCAATACCCATTGGAATTTTCAAATTAATTTCAATACCCATTGGAATTCTCAAATTAATTTCAATACCCATTGGAATTCTCAAATTAATTTCAATACCCATTGGAATTCTCAAATTAATTTCAATACCCATTGGAATTCTCAAATTAATTTCAATACCCATTGGAATTCTCAAATTAATTTCAATACCCATTGGAATTCTCAAATTAATTTTAAAACCCATTGAAATTCCCAAATTAATTTCAATACCCATTGAAATTCCCAAATTAATTAAAATTTAGTTTTAATTTTAATAACCATTGGAATTCCTTGGTGTTTTTAAGAGAAATAAATTTAAGAATGTGGTCCATATAGTGTCTAAGTTAAACACAAGAATTTAATAACATTCCATAATGTGCTCACATCTATTAAACTCTGCGATGGGCAGAGCACTATAAATTGGATGTGATGCTTGCTGTTTTGATCCCTAATTTTGCTCCTCTTCATTTTATTTGCACAAACGGGTTGTGAGTGAGAAAAGTTTAGAAGATCTATAACAGAAAATTTGTCGTGTGAGTTGTGAATGTCGACTCTGTTCGTATAAGTTATGGCTGGATGTATATATGATCCTATCTCGCTTCCGCTTATCGATTCAAATATGTTTGTAAATCGAATAAAGTTGATAGATATTACAAAATTTGCATTAATATTTCTAATCCAATTAAAATTACCCAAAATAATTCAAAGATGTTGAATATTATGAACTAGAGAAGAAATAGAATATCAGAAAGTTTTTCTACATAGAACACTATTATCTATATAAACAAAAGTAGCAATAAATTTATTAGGAAAAAAGAAAAAAAGATGTGACCCCATGATTATGTTTAGAATTGACATCCAGAACCGAAAAGTTAATAGTAATAAGCTTTCATTTAATCCATAAGGTATTAACACTCTTCATTGGGAAAAGAATTAAACTTATTCATAGATAAAAGTCTCGTTGAGAGAATAAGAAGAGCTTTCAGCTTCAAGCAATCATAAGATATCCAAATTTTAATCTTTAAGACCATACATGCGGTCAGAAATACAAACATCATTGTCATGACCACTAAAATTTTAATAGATACAATCGTGAAGAAACATAGAATTAGTAAATAAAAGAGAAAATCACAAAAATAGTAAAAAATATTAATAAGAGTAACATATTACTTTAAGGGTCCGTTTGGGGCAGCTTATGCGTTTCAGGATAAGCTACTTATCCTGAAACGCTGCTCGCGGGCCGACCGAGGGGATCGACCTGCGGTTTGCGTTTAGTATAAAAACCCATACGCAGTTTTGATAAACTGACTAAATGCGCAAATCAAACCGTACGGCGGCGTTTACGACGGTGTTTTGAAAACGCTGCCCGCACTTATAAGCTGTCCCAAACGAACCCTTAGATATGGCGTGGATTAGCTCTTTCTGGGGGATGTTTTCTTCATTTTACATTTTTACCATCATCTCTATTTTTAGTGTTTTGGTTTTATTTATGGAGTGTTTCTTATGAGTGGATTAGAATTTGTGCCGTATGTAATTTTTTGGTTAGTTCCACTATGGCTGCCGGAAGCATTATCTGAAGGCTAACTCTTATTTATGGGTTTTCTGATTTTTCAGTTTGACCTCCTTCTAATCTTTGTTATTATTTTGCTGATGTTGTTGAGGCAATTTATGAGGCTTTTCTGGCTGCAGGTTATCAACATATAAACATGGTTCGGGTGCTTTTCTATGTTTTGTTTGATGTGTTTTTTTTATATAAACATGTATGTATATATGTATGTATATATATAGATGTATGTATATATATATGTCTATATATATTTATATAAACATGTATGTATGTATGCATGTCTATATATATATATATATATCCTTACGTGTTAATCACAAAAGATGGGTACAAAAAAGGGGTTGGGAAAGGATCCCCCGCTAAAATAACAAAAAACTATATATAACGCACTCGTTAGGGGGTTCCTTAGCCCAAGTACAATCCCAAACAAAACACCCGAACCTAGAAAAAAGAAAACTATGAGATAAAGGTATATCCAAGGCAAAGATACATGTATCTCAAAACCAAATACCCTCAAACTATAAAACAAAACATGAAGGAAAGAAAAATCCTATGTCAGCAGGAGTGAAATCTGAAAAGAAATGCAGTCCAAAAAGCCAAGCCTCCAATATTGTCCCACTATAGTGTGGAGAAGAGAGCTGCAGCACAAAACGAGCAAAACCGAACTCCACCACCTGCATAAAGCCAAAACCAGACGTTCCAACTGAAGGGCACCATAAGTCAAATAATGCAAGTATTAATAGCCATCTAAACTATAACAAAAATGGGAACCTCCCAAAATCCGATTTCGGGAGCCATAATTATCGAAACACTGAGCAGTCCAGCCCCAAATACCCTCCCTGCCGAAAATTTAAAGCTCCTGTACCGAAAATTGGAGGCTTCAAACCTTCCAAAATCCACAAGCCCTAATAAAAGGTGCATCCATAGAATCCCCATTAAGTAAGACCTGTAAAGGCAGAGGTGGAAGAGTACCAACAAAAACCTGTAAATTTTGAGCAGCAACATTGGCAACCCAATTTGCCGGCCTATTTTCTTCACGATGGATGAACTTCCAAGCAATCATAAAATTAGAGGATAGGTGTTTAATTCTGTTAATGTAATAACCAATGTCCCACGTCAATGGTAGCACAGGTTAACATATCGACAATAGTTTTAGAATCAGTTTCAATCTCAATGTGGTGCCAATTTAAATAACCAGCAATAGCAACAGCCATTAAAATCGCATGGTCCTCAGCTTCCAGCGGGGAGTCCGAATAACAAGGAGACCCGAAATAGATAAGCCACTTTCCCTTATCATCTCTTGCAATCCCACCAAAACCAGCCCTACCATGCTTCCAACTCCCATCTGTATTAATTTTGATCATGCAGAAGGAAGAGGAAACCAAAACACAAGAGTCGGGATATGAGAAACCCGGATTCGGTCCGATAGAGTGTGGCCCTGAGAGTGAAAATGAGATAACCCAGAATAAAAACTCTCCTTCATACCGCAAAAGTTATATATATGGACGCAAAAGGAGATAATATTAGCAAAAACATTGGTACAACCAATGCTTTTATTTCCATGTTTAATGTCATTTCGGGCCATCCATAAGAATCAACACATGATATAAGGATATACTTGAAGGAAATGATTACGCCTTCGGTCGGGATTACACAACTGAGTAGAAGTGATTAAATCCCTAGCAGGAGACAAAGTAGTGCCAAACCACCGTCCCCCCAACATAACTTTTAAAGAGAAATGACAGGTGAAAAAAATGTGCTCCATAGTCTCCTCAGCATTTTTACACAAGCAACACCTAGAAGCCATCCTCAACCCCTTGAGTTTGAGAATATCATCGCAAGGAAGTAAATGATGAAAAATCCTCCATGCTAAGAAAGACATAGATGGAGTAAGAACGCGGTTCCATATGCTATCCCCCCAAGAAGTAGCCTGAAAATGATGCGAGAGATGATATATAGTTTTAGAAATAGAACCCTTAGTTTTCAACTTAACCATTGGTGAATCCGGCTTACTAGGTTCAAAAGGAATAGAGGAAATAAAATTTGCAGTGCCAACTCCCACCAAACTAGTAAGGAAAGGGATTTTCCATGACTCATCCAACCATGTATCAGAGATATGAAGTTCATTATACGCATCAGCCCCCGAACAAATAGGAACCTGAGACCAAGTATCGTGCCAAAAAGAAACTTTACCACAACCCAAATCCCAAAAAACAAGGTCATTGGCCCATTCTCTAATCTGAAGGATCCTTTTCCACATTCTCGAATCGCCTTTCCTCCACATAACAAAAGAGGGATGAGAATTTTTACAATACTTATCATGTAGATAAGAGGCCCACAAAGACTCACCTCTACGAAAATTGAGCCAATGTTTAAATAGATTGATATCGGCGATGTGGAGTTGTTTAAACCCCAAACCACCAGCATAAGTGGGTTTGCAAACTTTCTTCCAAGAGCACCATTTCTTCCCAGAATGGGTACCGACCCACAAAAAATTATTAAAACACCTTTCAAGAGTCTTTTGAGTGCTTCTTTTTATGTGTAAACCATGTAAATCATACAAAGGCATAGCATGCACAATGCTTCTAAGAACCGTAATACGACCACCAAAAGAAAGAAGGCTATTCTTCCAATCCAGAATCCGCTTTCTAATCTTATCAACGATATCATCCATTTGGGACTGTCGAGTCCTCCCCTTAATTAAGTTCACTCCCAAATATTTAATTGGAAGATGAGAAATAGAGAAAC
>NW_018242169.1:39527-85593 GCF_001263595.1 Phalaenopsis equestris
TATATATATAGACTATAATGTATTTTTGTTTTTTAGTTGGGGATCCACTATCCATACCTTAGTTTGTAATATTTTTGAGTTTTAACGCGTAGGGAGCCACAAGTTGCTCTTTTATTTTATATATATATATATATATATATATCTGTGTGTGTGTTTGTGTGTGTGTATAAAATGTATGTAGATATATATATGTTTATATAAACATGTATGTATATATGCATGTATATATATAGATGTATGTATATATGCATGTCTATATATATTTATATAAACATGTATGTATATATATATATATATATATAAACATGTATGTATATATATATATATATATATGTAGATGTATATGCAGATGTAGATGTATATCAATATATATATATGTACATGTAGATGTATATGCATATATATGTATACATCTACATGTACATAGATTTTGATATACATCTACATCTGCATATATTCATCATGGTGGCGGCGGCGCTGGTTGCTCTGCTAGGGTTTCTCGCATGGAGGATCTTCTTTGCTGGCTGGTAAGTTGGAGGTGGTGGAGTGTTTTTCTGCTCCTTGGTTGCTTGCTTGGAGTTTCTCCTGCTTTGGGCTCTCTAGTTGTTGTGCTTTTGGGTTTCCCGGGTTCAGAGATTTTTGAATTTGGAAGTACTGTTCCATTGGTTTTTTGGGGTTTGCTTCCTAACTGAGCTCATCCCTGTTGTTCCTATGGTTCTGCTTCCTTTTCTTTCTGCTAAGGAGTTTCTTTGGTTCTTCTGTTTTGGATGTTGTGGTTGATGCCTTTGGTCTCTTTAAAGGAGGAACAAGGTTGAGCTTTTGCTTCCCCTCCTATGGCTTCACCTATAGATATTGAAACTAATGCTCAGTGGACTAAGGCAACTTATGCAATGATAGTTGGCCATTCTACTGATATTCTTCAGAACCAAGATATGCTAGTGTTCCCCCAGGCTTTCATGATAGTGTAGCTGGAAAGGGAGACTGCCCTTGCATTCACGCCTTAGGCACTAAAGAAGGAGAACCTGCCATTTTCTTCTCACAACAAGAGATAATCTCACTAAATGATAAAGTTAAGTTCACACTTGTAGGCAAGTTTCAAGTGGGGCATCCAAAAATGGAACTTGTAAGGAACTTCTTTGATTCGTTGGATAGAGGCCTGGCAAATAGGTTTGCTGGATGGCAGACACTTACTCATACAACTGTCAGTAGAAGAGGATTATGTAAGACTCTTTGCCAAGCAATCTCTACTAATTGCAGGAAACACCATGAAGATTATAAAATGGATACCTGACTTTGATCCCAACAAGGAGCCATCTGTGGCTCCTCTCTGGTTCAAACTACCTGGTATCCCTCTCCCATATTTCAATTTGAATGCTTTGTTTAATTGGTTGTGCCCTTGGTAGGCCCCTAAAGGTTGATACCCCCACATATAACAAGGTCAGACCTACTTTGGCTAGAATCCTCATTGAAAGGGACATCACACTCCCAGAATTAAAAAGAATCTGAATTGGGTTTGAGAATGAAGGGTTTTGATAGGAAGTTATGTTTGAGCAAAGACCCTATTACTGTCAACATTGCAAAAGTGTTTGGACATACTAGGGATAGGTGTTTTAGGCTGCACCTAAAAGAATCCCTCCCCCTAAAAGAACCCCTCCCCCTAGGAAGAAAGTTACAAAAAAAGAGTTGGCTCTACCAACTCTTACCCCATTGGCTAGGTTACCCCATCATGAGGAAGCTGGAGGTGCCATCTTGGACACCTCTTAAAGCTCTAATGCTCCTTTTAATTCAAATATCCCCTCTTCTGCCTCACCTAAAGCTATAAGGGAAGAACTGAACAATGTAACTATTATTATCCCTTTGACTTCTCCAAGCTCAACTATTGGTGGTAAGGAGGATAAAAGGATTACTCCTTTGACTGACAACAAAGATCTAAAGGTCCCTGATGAAGGAAGAATTGCTGAATTGAAACACTTATTGGAGGAGGACTGGAAAATACAAACAACTAAAAAGAAAAAGAAACAAGTTACTGAAGTGCAAAAACTACAAAGTGGTACTACCAACATGACTATTGGAGGCAAGGTGAAGGCTGGTCCATCTCCTCCTCCTTCTAGAGGAAGAACCAGATACAGATCTCAACCCTCACTCCATCTTAATCTCCGTAATGATTAGTTTGTTGTGTTGGAACATAAGAGGCATTGCCCATCCCCAATCTCTAAAAATCCTTATACATCTTAATAAAAAATATAAACTCTGGTGTATTGTTATCCTTGAACCTATGGTTCATAGCAACCCTCAGAGATTCATCAGTAAATTTCCTGATTTTTCTTATTTTGCTAATACTAATAACAAGATTTGTTTTCTCTGTAGAAAGGAGATTAAGTGGCAGCTTCAGGTGGATCACCCTCAATTTATTCACCTCTCTTCAAATTAAAGGAAAATTAGAGTATGCAACCTTTATATATGCAGGTTGTCACAAAGAGGACAGAAAAGCCCTTTGGGCTTGTCTTCAATGGATCAGTGAGCATATGAACTCCCCTTGGCTGGTTGGGGGAGACTTTAGTTGTATCACCTCTGCAGCTGAGAAGTCTGGGGGTAAGGTCCCTAGCATCCCCAAAATGACCACTTTCAGTGACAACATCCACAAGGCTGGATTATTTGATTTGGGTTTTCAAGTCCCTCTTTTCACCTGGAAGAGGGGAAATACTTGGGAAAGACTTGACAAATTCTTGGTTAATGATATGTGGTTTCAGCATTATGTCCTCACTTTTGTCACTCATTTAACTCTTGCACTTTCAGACCACAGACCTTTACTTATTTCCATCACCTCCACCCATAAACATGCTCAGCCTACCCCTTTAGATTTCTGAACATGTGGTCATCCCATCCCTCTTTTACCAACACTGTTGCCCTCAATGGGTTAGGTATTAACCACCCTGACACTCTTGTCAAGCTTAGCCTCCTGCACATCAAAGTGGGTAAAGCCCTGAGGAAGTGGGGTTGGGATACCTTTGGCAATGTGCATTCTGTTGTGACCTTTGCTGAAAAAGCAGTGGAGTCTCTTGAAGTGGAAGTTCAGAATGGGACTTCAGAGGAAAAAGCCTTGCTATTTGCCTAGAACGATCTCCTTGCTGCCATTGATAATCAAGAACAACTTCTCAAACAAAAGGCCTCTATAAATATCTTTACAGATGGTGACAGAAATACTAAATTCTACCATGCTTACATCAAATACAGAAGAAAATGCAACACTATACATTCCATACAGACTACTGAAGGGATTTGGCTACATGACAATGAATCTATTGCTAATGATGTTGTTAGCTACTATAGCCAGCTGCTGAACTCTCTACCTGAACCTAGCACCCCAGTAGATGGCACTTACTTTAATAAGGAATTTAACTTCACCAGGAATCTTAATCTTACTGACCCCCCCCCCCCCCCCCCCAGCACAAAATTGGATGGCACTAAATTCCATAGACAGTTCCAAAACTGCAGGTCCTGATGAATTTACTGCATATTTCTACAAGAAATCTTGGCACATCATCAAAAAGGATGTAATTGAGGCTACTTTGAGCTTCTTTCAAGGCAACAATCTTCCCAGTTTCTTTAGTGATTCAAATTTTGTGTTAGTACCTAAAGCTGAAATGCAGAAGAAATGGGATCATTACAGGCCAATCTGTATCACATCTATTATCAGCAAAACTATTAGCAAGATTATAGAGAGCAGGCTCCAATCTCACTTGGACAAGCTGATCAATCCCAATCAAACAACTTTCATTAAGGGAAGATCTATAACTGATAATGTATTTTGCTCAGGAGCTGCTCCTTAACCTGGATAAGCATTGTAGGGGTGGGAATCTGATTTACAAACCGGACATAAAAAAAAGCCTATGCCACTATTGATTGGAATTTCATTCTAAACATCCTTAATGCTAGAGGATTTCAGCCTGAATTTTACACCCTCATACATAGATGGCTGTTGAATAATAGGCACTCCATTATCATCAATGGGTATGTCTGGGGTTTTTTTTTTGCTTCCAGGGGGCTGAAACAAGGTTTGATAAGGTGTTTAATTCTGTTAATGTAATAACCAATGTCCCACGTCACCATGGTAGCACAGGTTAACATATCGACAATAGTTTTAGAATCAGTTTCAATCTCAATGTGGTACAAATTTAAATAACCAGCAATAGCAACAGCCATTAAAATCGCATGGGCCTCAGCTTCCAGCGGGGAGTCCGAATAACAAGGAGACCCGAAATAGATAAGCCACTTTCCCTTATCATCTCTTGCAATCCCACCAAAACCAGCCCTACCATGCTTCCAACTCCCATCTGTATTAATTTTGATCCATGCAGAAGGAGGAGGAAACCAAAACACAAGAGTCGGGATATGAGAAACCCGGATTCGGTCCGATAGAGTGTGGCCCTGAGAGTGAAAATGAGATAACCCAGAATAAAAACTCTCCTTCATACCGCAAAAGTTATATATATGGACGCAAAAGGAGATAATATTAGCAAAAACATTGGTACAACCAATGCTTTTATTTCCATGTTTAATGTCATTTCGGGCCATCCATAAGAATCAACACATGATATAAGGATATACTTGAAGGAAATGATTACGCCTTCGGTCGGGATTACACAACTGAGTAGAAGTGATTAAATCCCTAGCAGGAGACAAAGTAGTGCCAAACCATTGTCCCCCCAACATAACTTTTAAAGAGAAATGACAGGTGAAAAAAATGTGCTCCATAGTCTCCTCAGCATTTTTACACAAGCAACACCTAGAAGCCATCCTCAACCCCTTGAGTTTGAGAATATCATCGCAAGGAAGTAAATGATGAAAAATCCTCCATGCTAAGAAAGACATAGATGGAGTAAGAACGCGGTTCCATATGCTATCCCCCCAAGAAGTAGCCTGAAAATGATGCGAGAGATGATATATAGTTTTAGAAATAGAACCGTTAGTTTTCAACTTAACCATTGGTGAATCCGGCTTACTAGGTTCAAAAGGAATAGAGGAAATAAAATTTGCAGTGCCAACTCCCACCAAACTAGTAAGGAAAGGGATTTTCCATGACTCATCCAACCATGTATCAGAGATATGAAGTTCATTATACGCATCAGCCCCCGAACAAATAGGAACCTGAGACCAAGTATCGTGCCAAAAAGAAACTTTCCCCCACAATTTTCATCCTTGCTATGGACTATCTATCCAGAATGCTTGATAAGTCACTGCTCTCTTGGGGGTACCATCATAAATCTAATATGGCTATCTCCCATTTACTATATGCTGATGATATTATAGTCTTTTCCAGTTCTCACAAGAGTGTTGTTAAAAAAGACTTTCATCGTCTTCAAACTTTCCAATCTCATTCTGGAATGTCCTTTAGCCCTGCTAAGTGCCAACTGATCTTCAATAAAAGGTCCCCTCCCAACTGCAAGCAGTGGATTTCCAGCTACACTGGGTTCTCCATTGCCCATCCTTCTTTTAAATACCTTGGGGTGCTCCTTATCAGTGGTAGAGCCAAACATATCGCAGATCCAATTTGATGAGCTCCTCCATAAAATTAACTCTTACCATTCTAGTTGGACTCATTCTTTTCTCTCAAATGGTGGTAGAATTACCCTACTCAAGAGCATACTTACTACATTTCCTTCCTACATTCTCCAAACCACCTATATGAAGAAAAAAACTCAAATTCAATTGGAAAGTGCTTTTAATAGGTTCTCGTGGTTTGGCCAAAGACATCAACTTCACTGGGCTTCTTGGCAAAAGGCTGCTAAGCCTACTATAGCAGGTGGCATTGGGTTTAAAGGGCTCCACCATCTCACTCAAGTCAACCTCTGAAAAATGTGGATTAATTTCAGAGCCCAAACTTCCCTTTGTGCTAAGTTTATGTTGGTTAAGTACTACAAAGATCAGCACCCTTCTCTAATTGTCAGGAAATTGGGGGATTCTAGGATTTTGGCCAACATGCTGAAAGTGAGACATCTTGCTGAAGAAATGTTTATTTGGGATTTGGGGACTGGAAAGGTGAACTTTTGGTTGGATCATTGGTGCCCTAAGGAATGGATCTGTGCTCCCCTAGCTGATTTCAATCCCAATCTTACTGTAGCTGTCTTCTGGGAGGGGGATCAGTGGTCTATTACTAAACTGCAAAATATTCTTCAAGAACCTTATGTGACTCATATCTCTAGAATTCACTTTGACAGAAGTAAGAAGGATAGAGTTATGTGGCAAGCTTACACTAATCAAAGCCTCACCAAAGCTATATATGCTAAGATTTTTAGTTGGAATCAGGTGTCGGGGGGGAGGTCATCTAGAATAAATACCTCTCCCCCTCCATGTCCTTTTTCTGTTAGAGATTCTTCCATAATCTTTTACCCATTGATGGCATCCTTAAACTTAAGGGATTGAGGGGGTCATCTAGATGTTATCTGTGTTTAGAGAGCGAGGAAAACATCAATCATATTTTTTTAATTGCGATTTTGCTCAGGAGGTCTGGACTGAGTTAATGGCAAAGCTTACTGTGAATGATTTTGAAGTTGTCTGGTCTAAGATAGCTGAATGTTGGCACAGCTAGAAAAGTCATAAGTATGATCCCATCTCTTTTATAGTGGATTGGTTCCTCTGGATGTCCAGAAACCAGACCAAATATGAGGACAATTCCACCCTGGCTTCAAAGGTGGTCAGAAACTGTATTTCATATATCTCCAAACTGATCAAATACAAACACTTCCCGTAAATCTGCAATACTCTAATCTCTGAGGTGATAGCTCCCCCTAAAATATATAAGGTATATTGGAAACCTCCACAACCTTCTCTTGTTAAAAACAACACTGATGGAAGTTTCAATGCTATGAGTGCTGGAGTGGGAGGTGCCTTCAAGGGTCATTCCTATCAGTGCCTTTTTTTTTCCATGCTCCTGTTAAGGCTACTGATGCTCCATACAGACATACAGACAGACAGACAGACATGCATGCATGCATACAGACACACACACACACACACACACACACACACACACACAGATGCATGCATCCATCCATGCATCCATCCATGCATACATCCATACATGCATGCATCCATACATACATACATCCATGCATACATCCATACAGACAGACACACAGACACACAGACACACAAACAGACAGACAGACAGACACACGCACACGCACACGCACACGCACACGCACACGCACACGCACACGCACACGCACACACGACAGACAGACATACAGACAGACACACACACACACACAGACACACACACAGACACACACACACACACAATCATTTTCTATTTTTAATTTGACTCTGTATACATACATACATACATACATACAGTATGTATGTATGTATGTATGTATGTATGTATGTATGTATGTATGTATGTATGTATGTATGTATGTATGTATGTATGTATGTATGTATGTATGTATGTATGTATGTATGTATGTATGTATGTATGTATGTATGTATAAAAATATGGTGTTGGAGGCTGTGGATGCTCTGCTAGGGTTTGCGGCGCCATGAAGTTTCCTTCCTCGTTTCTGCTATTTTTTGGATCAAGGATTGGTTTCCCTTTGGTTTTTAATTTGTTTGGACCTATCTTTCATCATCTTCATCTTGGCTTTTCATCTTTTATTGAGTTTGTTCCTTCTCGGGCTTTGCTTTTTTTGAATTTTTTACTGTTCCATTGGTTTGGACACTGTGGTGATACTTTTCTTGGCTGAGCTTACTCCTTACCATCCTTTTCTGCTACTTGGGATCTGGTTTCTTTGGCTATGACTGAAAGACTTATTGCTGCTGACCCCAATTTCATTGGTAAAACCTCCTATGTTGTTGTGCTGAGTAATGAGGTTGCTGGTTCCTCTTTAGGGGATAAACTGATTTTTCCACAGCTTTACCATGATTCTGCTAGTTGAAAGGCTGACTGCCCTTTTGTCAAGCAAGGCACTATGAAGGGTGGCAGCCATGCCATTTTCTATTCAGCAGATGAAGTAACTTGCCTAGCAGATCTTTATAAATTGACTTTAGTAGGTAAATTTCAATTGGGTCACCCAAAGATGGATATAGTCAGGAAATCAATTGACGACTTAAACTTTGTGGGTAATTGGAAGATTGGATTGTTTGATTGTAGACATATAATGATCTACCTCTCCTTGAAGGAAGACAATGCAAGACTTTTTTCTAAGAAAAGTATGGTTATTGATGGACAACAAATGAAACTTCTTAAATGGTCACCTAACTTTGACTCTACTCAAGAACCCCCCATTATCCCAATATGGTTTAAACTCCCAGGGCCGAAGCTACATTTTTTCCATCATCAAGTCTTATTTTCTATTGGGTCAATCCTTGGCAGGCCTATGAAGTTGGACATCTCTACATTTAACTTGTCAAGACCATCTGCTGCTAGGATTTTAGTAGAAAGAGATATTACCTTGCCTAAAATTAATGAGGTATGGTTGGGCACTCCAAACAATGGATATTGGCAACCTATAATCATGGAGCAGTAGCCTTACTATTGCAATCATTGCAGGATGTTTGGACACACTTAGGACATGTGCTTTAGACTACATCCCTCATTAAGACCTTCCAATAATCCCCTAGCTTCTGAAATCCCACAACCCCACACCACCCAGCCTTACCCTACACTTAATGTGGCTCAGACACCTCACCCTGACATAATGATTAATATTCTTAATGAGCCTTTTTCCTCCATCCCTGATGTCCCTAACCTTCAGCCTTTTCATCAACCCACTCAACCTCAAGCTCCCTCTTTACTCGCTGAACATACTTACCATATCCCTACCTCAAACTCTCCTATTTTGAGTACTAAAACTTTTCCTGATACCTCCTCCATCCAGCCTCTTCTTCAACCCAATCCACTCCCTTCTCACCCTTTACCTCCTGAGCATAATCACTTTGCCTCCACCTCAAATACTTTTGTGTTGGGCTCTAACACCCTCCCTATACCCCCTGATATCCACACCACTCAACCTTTCATTAAACCTAATCCACACCCAACCCCTTGTCCATCTATACATGCTGGTACCCCTACTGCTACAACTTTGGCCACCAATATTATTTCTACTGAGCCTAGGGAGATGATTTATCCTGGGGTGCCACACCATGTAAACTCCCTCTGTGAATATGCATTTCCACCTCTCAGACAGTCCCTAGAAGCACAATGGAAAGTTCAAAGAAGCAGGAGAAGGAAAAAAGGTTCCATTGAAATTAAGAACCTCCTTTCAGACAAGGTAACTGAATCTCTTCCTAACCAGGCCTTGGGAAGGCAGACAAGAGGATCTTCTTCTACCTCTCAAGAGTAAATTACTTTGTTGGAATATCAGGGGGACCTCTGATCCACATTCCCTGATCAGGATTAAGAACATATTTAAAAAACATAAGTTGTTTTGCTTTGCAATTTTGGAACCTTTGGTTCACAACAATCCTAACAGAATCCTTAAGAAGTTCCCTCAATTTTTGTTTCTGAATAATTCCAACACTAAAATTTGGCCCTTTTATAGGAAGGAGGTCCATCTACAGCTTCTGGAAAATCACCCCCAGTTCTTACATGTCTCTTTGCAGTGGGATTTTCTTCAGACCCTTGCTACTTTTGTATATGCAGGCAGTACATCAGGAGATAAAATGGTACTTTGGCAGCAGCTTCACCATATTAAACTTTCTTTCAATGAGCCTTGGCTTATTGGTGGTGATTTTAATAATGTGGCCAGATTGAATGAAAAATGGGGAGGGAAACTTGTTGGCTTAAATCAGATGATGACTTTTTCTGACAACATTAGAACTGCTGATCTCTCTGAATTACCTTATCAAGTACCACTTGATACCTGGAAAAGAGGTAAGCTCCATGCAAGAATAGACAAATTTCTTGTAAACCATGCTTGGCTTGAGAATAATCTCTACACTTCTGTTTCACACCTTTCCTATACCTGCTCAGACCATAAACCTCTTTTGATATATGTTCTCCCCACTCAAGCCTTCCCCATCTCCAGGTTTAGATGTTTTAATATCTGGTTGGAACACCCATATTTTCTCCCCTTTCTCCAATCTGTCTTAGATTCCTGATAACTCCCTTCCCCCCTGGATCAAACTGTGGCAAGTTCAGAAGTCTGTGGCCAAACATTTAAAATCATGGAACTGGAATTGTTTTGGAAATTTGACAGCTAAAGTAAAGGAGGCTGAATGGGCTGTTAAGAAGGTTGAATTGGAAATCCAATTGGGCATTTCAGATGAACAATCTCTTGTAGCTGCCAATGCCAACTTGCTTAGAGCCATTCAGTGGGAAGAATTGTTCTACAAACAGAAGGTAGCTTTAAGAAAATTTGTGGATGGAGATAGAAATACTAAATTCTACCATGCTTGCATCAAATAAAGGAGACACTCTAATGTAATCTTGAAGATTAAAGATAATAATGGTTGTTGGATTCATGATCCTGATCAAATTCCTATAAATGTTATCAATCATTTTCAAAATCTATTGTCTCAGCCTCATGCTTCTAACTTTCAACACTTCAATCCAGCCGTTCTTAATGACAGATTTTCTGAAACCAGCAACCTGGATCTTACCTTTATCCCTTCTGAAGAGGAGATTTGACAAGCACTGTGTTCCATAAATGGAGATAACGCAGCTGGAGCTGATGGTTATAGCTCTACCTTTTATAAAAAAGCCCGGTCCTTAGTGAAGAGGGAGGTTGTGGATGTTGTTCAAGCTTTTTTCAGTGGTGCTGATATGCCAAAATATTTTATCATGTCTACTATCACCTTAATTCCAAAGGATGATCAAAAATCTTGTTGGGACCTTTTCAGACCTATCTCTCTCACAACTGTGTTGTCAAAGCTTATCAGCAAATTACTGGTTTTTAGATTAAAGCCCCATATGCCTTTGCTGATTGCTCCTAACCAATCTTTCTTTATTGCAGGTAGACATATAACAGATAATGTTTTCCTAACCAATCTGTCTTTATTGCAGGTAGACATATAACAGATAATGTTTTGCTCACCCAAGAGTTTCTAATGGATATTGACAGGCCTTGTAGAGCAAAAAACCTTATGTATAAGCTTGATTTATCTAAGGCCCATGACACTATAAACTGGAACTTCATTTTGCAAGTTCTCCAAGCTAGAGGCTTAAATGACAATTTCTGCCAGCTGATTCAAAGGTGGCTTCAGAATAACTACCATAATATCTTGGTGAATGGTAACTCTCATGGATTATTTCAAGCTTCCAGAGGCATCAAACAGGGAGACCCCCTTTCCCCTTCCATTTTTATCTTGGCTATGGATTATCTCTCCAGGCTTCTCAACCATCATTTTTCTGCACAGGAGCACCTCCGATTTGCCAATAAAGCTAATTTCTCTATCAGCCACTTATGCTATGCAGATGATGTAATTTTGTTTTCTAATGCTTCTAAACCTGCAGTAAAGAAGGTGTACAAAATTTTGGAACACTTCCAACAACTCTCTGATCTTTCTATAAATCACAACAAATGTCAATTAATCTTCAGCAAAAAGATTACTTCAGCCTCTAAAAATTGGATTAAAGATTATACTGGATTCAAATTTGTTGCCTGCCCTCTTCTTTATCTTAGGGTCCAATTAGTCAAGGGTAGGAGGAGGCAAACCCAATTTGATGAGGTGGTCTCCAAAGTCTCCAAACAAATTTCTTGTTGGACTAGTGCTTACCTTTCATAGGGTGGAAGAATCACTTTTGTTAAAAGCATCTTATCTTCCTTCCCTATGTATACTGCAAATGTTGAAAATGAAAAAGAGTACCCAAAAAACTTTGGAGGTTATACTCCATAATTTTTTGTGCGAGGGACATCATAAACAATTTCATTGAATTAGATGGGATAAACTATGCCTCCCTCTTTCAGCTGGAAATTTAGGCATCAAATCCTTCCAGCAACTACACCATATTTAATATTGCAAACTATGGATCAAGTTTAGAGATCAAACTTCCTTGTGGGCCAAATTTATGATGTTGAAGTACTGCAAACACTCCCATCCAGTGACCACTCTCAAGAAACCTGGGGATTCAAGAATTTGGACTGAACTTTTGAAAGTCAGAGCTGATGCAGAAGATTTATTCATTTGAGATGTTGGGGAAGGAAAAGTGGACTTCTGGCTAGATAATTGGTTACCTGATGACAAGCTTCATACATCCTCCACAGCTCCTGACTCCACCCTCAATCTTCCAATTCAGAAGTGCTGGTTAAATCAGCAATGGAATAAGGACTTGCTAGCTACAATGGTGGATCCTGAACAACTGCACCAAATCACCCAACTCCTTGTTACCCCCCACATACATGACAGAATTGTTACTAAGAATCCTCATCACATTTCTCTTACTAAGTACGCTTATTACACTTTGTACTAGTGGCCTTCTCAGGATTGGGGAAATTTATGTGGGTGAAATTCCTTAGCCCTTCTATGCTTTCTTTGCTTGATGATGTTTTCACAAAATCACTCCTACTGATGACATCCTGAAATTAAAAGGGTTAAGGGGCCCTTCAAGGTGTTATCTTTGCTGCCAATAGGAGGAATCCTTCTCCCATCTCTTTTTTTCCTGCCCTACTGCTAAGGAAGTCTGGACACATATTATTACCAGGTTTAATCTCCCTCATCAACTTATCTACTGTTATAACTTTACTGATTGTTGGAAACAATGGAAGGATAACCAGGCTGAACTTCTTCCTTTCATCATTACTTGGTTCCTTTGGATGGCTACTTGGTTCCTTTGGATGGCAAGAAATGTTAATAAATATGAAGGTTGTTCTACCGATTCTGCTCAAATTAGCATCAATTGTCACTTCTATATTTTCAAGATTATTAACTTCTTGGGCTACAAGGTTAAAAATTATGAGTGGCCAAATAATAAGGATCCTCAAAAATTTCTCCCTTCTCCTTTGAACATCAAATTAATCCATTGGAGGAAACCTTTGCAACCTTGGATCAAGATTAATACTAATGGCAGTTTTAAGATGAACATTGCTGGCATGAAGGGTATCTTTAGGAACCATACTAGGAAATGCCTTTTATATTTTCATTCTCCTATTATGGTCATTAATGCATTGCATGCTGAAACCTAAGTTGTTGCTTGGTCTATTAAAATTGTTGCAGCCATGGGTTGGACACATCTACATTTAGAACTTAATTCTTCTTGGTTGGATCAAGCTTTCAAGGAGCAACTTCCTTCCCCCTGGTTTCTTGTCTCCCTACTCAAGCAGATCAACATGATATCCAATTACAACCTACAAATTCTTTGGAGCCACAACCTTAGAGAAGGCAGCAAATGTGCTAACTGGCTGGCCACTAAGGGTGCTTCATCCTTTGGTCCAAAGATTGATGTATTTCCTCCGTTAGATCTTGCTTTTTTGATAAGTGGAGACCTTTGTTCTCTACCTTTTATTAGTTTACTACTTTTTCCCCACCTTAATGAAATCCTTTTTTCTTGATAATATATATATATTGGGCATTCAATATATATATATATATATATGTATGTTTGTATGTATGTATATTTGTATGTATGGTATATTTGTATGTATATAAGTATGTATGGTATATATGTTTGTATATATATAGATGTATGTATATATGTGTGTATATATGTAGATGTATGTATATATGTGTTTATATATATAGGTGTATGTACATATGTATGTATATATAAAGATGTATGTATATATGTATGTATATTTGTATGTATGGTATATATGTGTGTATATATATATATAGATGTATGTATATATGTGTGTATATATATAGATGTATGTATATATGTGTGTATATATATAGATGTATGTATATATGGATGTCTATATATAGATGTATGTATATATGCACGTATATATAAAGATGTATGTATATATGTATGTATATATAGATGTGGGTATATATTTATGTATATAGGTATGCATATACATTTATATATATATAGTTCTTAACTAGGTTTCGATTTGTAGAGCATTGGGCTGGATCTTCTCGATCTGGCTTATTCCATGGCTTCGGTTGTTCCATCTTTCAAGGATGTGGTTTCTAGTAAATAATATGGTTCAACAGAAGTGCGTTTTTCTGAGGATTTTCTTAGTCAGATCACCGAAAATCCTAATAGGAGTTTGCTTCAAAGGGCTTCTTGTAAAACGGTAAAACTGCACTTCTTTTTTCTGAAGAAGATACAGGCATTCTGATTGAACCTTTAAGGTTTACATTAATTGGTAAATTTTCTTTTAAGCATCTTAAAATAAAGGTTATTAAGAAGTTCTTTTCTAAGTTACATCTTCGTGGAGGTTGGAATTTGGGGTTGAGTGATGGTAGAAATCTTATGATTAAATTACAATTAGAATATGATTACAACTCTCTATTTTCTAAAAAAGATCTTGACCATTGAGAAGTGCTATCTGAAATTTCTTAAATGAACTCCTTGTTTCAATTCTACGGAAGAGCCTCCGATTGTGCCTATTTGGATAAGATTTCCTGGATTGAAACTTCATTATTTTAATCCGAAAGTTCTTTATTTATTAGGATTAATTTATGGTAAACCACTGAAAATGGATTTTGCTGCGAGCACTTTGTCCAGACCCTTGATGGCTAGAATATTAGTTAAAAGAGATGTAACATCAGTTTTTCATGACTCTATTTGGATGGGCAATTCAAATGATGGATATTGGCAAAAAGCTGAGATGGAATTTGTCCAACACTATTGCACGAAATGCAAAATGTTTGGACATCTTCTTTCTCATTGTTATAATGCTCATCCTAAATTGAGAAAATATAAAACTCATTATGATAAGAATCATAATGGTTTCGCATCCAGAATTCACATCTCCGCAAAATATGCAAAATAAGAAGAATGATAATATTGATTTTTTACCATATTTTGATAATAATCATATTTCAGTATCAAAAGGAAAGAATGCTATGGTTCCTAAAGTTCTTGATCATTCTTTGATGCTTGAGAATGATTTTCCTGTTTCTGCTATTATTTCGCACAATAGTGTTAATACCGGAGATTTACTTTCTTATAAGATGGTTCAAGATTTGAATAATGTTTCTAAATCTGATAAAGTAGATTCTTTACAATCTTTAGAAAGTACTCATTTTTCTACATCTGATATGAATGTGGCTATGGTTCCTAGAGCTCTTTCTTCATCTGCTGTTATTTTGAACAATAATGAGGATACTAGAAAGTTGCTTACTAATGAGCAGATTAGAAATTGTTGCAATGTTTTAAATTATGGTGATTTGAATGTTGATAAACAAGTTAATGTGCATGTTAGCCCGATTACTGTGAATGGTCCTGTTCTTACCCATATGGAGTTAGAGGAGGATTGGATGATTCAAAGATCATCTAGAAAAAGAAAGTTTAAAGGGTGTCGTGAATTGAGTTATGTAAATCCCGAGGTTTTGCATGCACAAGTGCAAGGAAAAGATATTGAAAAGCCTGAAATGGCTACTGTCACTAGATCGAAGAAGGGAAAGACTGTTATTGATGAAATTTAACACGCTAATTTGGAATATTAGAGGCATAGCGAAGTATAGTGCTTTTTATAGACTTCATAATCTTATTCGTGCTTACAATAATTTTTTTTTAGTATTCTTGAGCCTATGGTTGCTACTGTGAATAATGATATTTATATGCAAATATTTGGTACTTTCAAATCTTTTGCTAATCTTAACAACAAAATTTGGTTTTTTTGGAAATATTTTTTGAAGATTGATATTCTTATCAATCATTCTCAACTTTTATATCTTCGTATTCATTGTTCTCAAGATTATTTTCTTTTGACTGTCATTTATGCAGGTTGTACTAAACAAACTTGTTCTGAACTTTGGAATTTGATTGAATCTATTAATCTTTCTAATGAAGATTGACTTATGGGAGGTGATTTCAATATATTCTTCTACTATGGAAAAAATAGAGGTATAACTCCTAACTTTAAGAGTACTGATGAATTTAATGCTACGCTGATGGATGTGGGGCTTTATGATCTGAGGTTTCAAGGAAACCCTTATACTTGGCATAGAGGAAAGATTTTTGAAAGGCTTGATAGATATGTTGTCAATTTTGATTGGATAAATAAATTTTCTTTGCATACAGTTTATCACCTGGCTATTGATTCTTTTGATCATGCTCTTATTCTTTTAAAAATAAGGGATAATAACCATATCATACAATACCAATTCAGATTTTATAATATGTGGATTCTTCATGACAATTTTAAACAGTTCCTTAAAGATAATTGGAAGATTCAAGTCTCTGGCACTTCAGGTCATAAGTTTTGGATTTTGCACAAAAATCTTGCCAAAGCTCTTAGAAAGTGGAATTGGAATGTTTTTGGGTATCTTCAACGAAACATTGAAGCTCTTGAAGAGAAGGTTAAAGATTTGGAAACTGATTATGCTAATAATAAAATTGATTGACAGGTTTTGTTTCAGGGACAAAAATAATTAACTAACGCTATTAATTTGGAAGAAAAATTTTATGCCCAAAAAGCTACTAAGACTCATTTCTTGAATGGTGACAGAAATACTGCCTTCTTTCATGCTTGCATTAAGAATCGTCAGAATGTTAATTTGATTACAATGATTGTTGATAAGGATGGTACAATTTTCCATAATTTTACTGATATTGCTATTAATGGTCTTCAATATTTTTCTAATGCTTTCCAAAGTAATGGTGATTCTCTAACCCATATTGATAGAACTCTTTATAATAATAATATTATTATAAATAATGTTTTACTTACTAGTATACCTAGTAGTGCAGAAATTAAAGATATTATTGATCTTATGGAAATGGGCAAAGCTGCTGGCCCGGATAGTTTCATAGCAGAATTCTATAAACATGGATGGGACATCATTCATACTGAAGTTGTTGAAGCTATTTAAGACATTTTTAGAGGCAAGGATTTGTCGAAATATTTTAAAACCTCTAATATTGTGTTGATTCCTAAGGTGTGTGATGCTAATACTTGGGATGTTTTTGACCTATTAGTTTGAATATTGTTATGTCTAAGAATATATCAAAAATTGTGGTTAAAAGATTGCAACATATTCTTAATGATATTATCAGTATAAATCAAACTGCTTTTATGAAAGGTAGGAATATTTGTGATAATGCTCTTATTGTCCAAGAGCTTCTCTTGGATATTGATAAGAAAAGCAGAGGAGGGAATGTCAACTTTAAGATGGACATTAAAAAAGCTTTTGACACTATTCGTTGGGAATTTATTATTGATATTCTTAAAGCTGTTGGTTTTAATAAGGTTTTCTTCAAGCTAATTTATAGAATTCTTAATGACAACTATTACTCTCCTTTTATTAATGGGACTAAGCAATGTTTCTTCAAAGCTTCTAAAGGTATAAAACAGGGAGATCATTTATTACCCTATTTCTTCAATATTGCTTTTGATTATCTATCAAGATGCTTGAATGGTTTATTTACTTCCTACCCTAGTTTAAATTATAATAATAAAGAAAATTTGAGTATTTCACATTTAAGTTTTGCTGAATATTTGATTATCTTTACCAATGCTAATAAAAATTCTATTAAAAGAGTTTGGAATGAGATTTTAAATTTTCAAACTATTTCTGGATTGCTCTTTAATACTTCTACATGTTCTTTCTTTTGTTCGAAAGACATCAATGTTCCTAAAAGAAATTGTATTATGGATTTTTCATATGGATAAAGGTAAAAAGAAGAATGCTCTTTTGTTGAGTTTGTATGATAAAATCAAAAGTAAGATCTTATCTTGGGAAAATAAATTTCTTTCTTTTGGTGGCAGAGTGACACTCCTTAATAGTGACACTCCTTAATAACAAAGAAAAATAAGCATACAATATTACTTTAACGACAAGACAGAAGATCATTTGTTCTTGCTAAAGCCAAAAAGTCCATGACGCTAAAGAATCATTTGTCAAAACTGCACAATCTTGATGAAAATCATTGGATTTAGGAACTATAGAAACTTCATGCACAATGTTTAAAGGGTAATAATTTTGATGCTTTTTTTTTGCCAAATTTAAAATTTCAAGAACCTATTTGATGCCATTTTTATGTATTTCATTGTGCTTCTCATCGTAAGTTACATCAGTTACATCATCCGCATCAAATTAACATTGAAGCTTATGATTGAGCTACACAATAGCCTCATCCCCTATGACTGCTCCACCATTATATAACTCCTCAGGTGTAAAAAACAAACCATATAACTCATCACCATCATCACTAACCCCTACGGCCAACTCGACACCGCCACCATCATCCCCATTATCGCCACCACCACCGGCTCCATCACCACCATCTCCAACCCCTCTTACCACCTCGGCACCACCTCCATCATCATCAGGAGGATCTTCTCCCCTCTCAGCTCCCTTACCTCTACCACCCCCTCATCCAAGTCACCAACATCACACTCACCACCATAACACCATTCACAGATGTGATTTCCACCACAAAAACAACACCCAAAAAAGAAATCCAACCCCCACCATAATAATAACAAAAGAATTCATAGATGCAGTCGAAACCAACCCCCATCAGACATCTTTTGCTTCTCAAATCCTCCCTCAAATATCAAACAAAGCCATGAAAAAATACCAACATAAACATTTAAAACAAAAACATCAGCAGCCATCAAGTGGCTTACTACAGAAACCAAAAACCAAATAATTTGAAAAAATTGGTGCAAGCCAACGTGGTAACTACCACAAATCCATCAAGAAAAGATAGCGAAAGGGGATATTGGAGGAAGAAGCAGAAGTCTGGAATGAGAAGTTAAAGAAGATGTGAAAAATGCGGGACGGTTAGGGCAGAGGATGTGAGAGTTATGCTGGAAGGTTAGGCCAGAAGACGGGGTAAATCGATACACGAAGGGGGCAACACAACAAAATTAACGCGAAGAAACGTGGGCCGTAGGGTCAAACCTGCGACCCGCATTTTATGAAAAATGCATCGCACAATGGGAGAAACCCCCTCCCCTCCCCCCAACATCGTTTCATTGAGGCTTGAAACTGCGTCGCGGGAGAAACGCCCTCCGCGGGCATGTCAGCTTTTTCATAATAGGGTACCTGACTTCGACTACCCCAAGAATCAAACTGGTTTAATAGATGGGAAATTGCTTTCCCAACTCGTCTCAAACCAGAACCGAACTGATGGCTTCTGAACCAACTCCCAAATATAGCGCGTGTTTTTTTTTAGTTTCGGGCCTTGCAATAACAGAGGTGTAACTAGCGCCTAATTTTGCCTTTGGAACGCCTGCTCATATTGGGTTGTCCACTCAAACCTCTTGGCTTTCCTTAATAATTTAAAGAAAGTTGTGCATTTGTCGCCTAATTTGAAAATGAATCTATTGAGCACCGCAATATGGTCGGTCAACATCTCCACTTCTTTGGTATTTCGATAAGGCATATCCGAGAGTACCTTTACTTTCTCAGGATTAACATTAATGCATTTGGGCTTCAGAGGGTATCTAAAGAATTTCCAAATTGAAGCTCCAAACATGCATTTTAGCAGATTTAATTTCATATTATACTTTCTGAGAGTCTGGAAGGTTTCTTTTAAATTGCTTGTGTTGTTCGACTGACCCACTTTTTACTAGCACATCATCAAAATAGACATTAATATTTTTTTTTCCTTTTTTCTTAGAATAAATTACATCTGTAAGATGCTGGTAAGTTGCACTAGCGTTTTTCAGCCCAAAGGGCATTACAATAAAATAAAATAATCCTTCACTGGTAATAATAGTTGTCTTTTAAGCATCAATCAAATGCATCTTGATATGGTGGTATCCGGAGAAAGCATCCAAAAACTCATGACAAAGTGCCAACCTCAGAGTCCACTTATGCATCCACTTATGCATCCATCCTTGGTAGTGGATAGTCATCCTTTGGTTAAGCCACGTTAATATTTATGAAGTTCACGCACATCCTCCACTTGCAGTTGGACTTCTACACCATAACTATATTAGATACTCAGGAGGGGCATTGCACCTCTCGAATGCAGTCTACCTCCAAGAGCTTTTGTACCTCCTCGTGAATCTGTCCAGCCAAAGTCATCGAGGACGACCAAATCTTTAGCTTCATAGTTTGACAGATGGACTGACATTGAGGCGGTGACAAGCCATGTCAATGGGGATGTCTGGCATCTCAGCGACCAACTAGTGAAAACATCGTGGTGCTCTTGGAGAGTCTGGATCAACAGTTCTTTGTGTCTTGCTTTGAAAGTTTCGCTGATTAGAAAAACTTTACCAAAATTTTCGGGGTTTGCGGGGAACTTGATAGTGGCCTCATCAGTTTGAAGGTCTCCTTCCCATTGGTGTTGTATAATCAGCGCTTTGTGCTCCATGCTTCCTGCTGCTAGGAGATAACATGTCCAAGACTATTCCAGATTCCCACTTGTGCTCTCTGTCATAGGAAATTTCACCGTTACGTGGCATGTAGACACCACAACCCAGAAATTGTTGAGCAGGCGACTAAAGATTACATTGTACGTTGGTGGTGCATCGACCACCAGGAAATCCTCAATATTACTGAACTGGTTGTTGCCCTCTCCCGAGGTGCCAGGCAGTGCAATTATGCCAAACGCCTCTTTTTTTCTACAGAGAACCCATATGGTGGACTAGTCATCGCAGTCAAACGGTCGGTCGTCAAGTGTATTTTGTCAAAAGCCACCTTGAACAGAGTGTTCCTCGAGCTACCTGTGCCAACCAAAATACTATGTACTTGGTAGTTGTTAAATATTGCAGTGATAATGATTACGTCGTTATAGGGATTTCCAACAACAGAAAGATCAATATTAGTGAAAAGGATCGGAGGATGGGGCTTTCTTTTTGGAATGGAAGCTACAACGCAAAATTCTCCCAACCATCCCCTTTTTCTGCCAGGTTTTCAGATTGAATTACCTCTCAATATTTTCAATACCATCACCTCTATGTGGATGGTATTAGCTCAGATAGATTCATTTGAATCGTCTTCTACATGTGACTTCTCTTATCGCCGAGTATACGCTTCTAGGGCCACAAACTCCTTGAGCTTCTTGGCTCGTATCAATTATTTGACCAAGCTATGGAGGTGGCTACGCTCCTTCATATCATGGTTGTGGTCTTTGTGGTACATACAATACTTGTTGGTATTTCGGAGATGGACTTCTGTTCTCATCGGTGGAGCCTTCCGGAAATACTCCTTGTTCTTTATAGCCTCCACTAGTTTTGTCATCGAAGCCCTTAGCTAAGTGGGTCTCGACTCCCCCCAATTGCAGATTAAGCAATCATTTGATCAACTTCACTTTCGTGAATTTCGATCAACTGGCCTCATTCACATTTGGGATGAGGACCATCTTTCTCCCTCCACGCATGGTCCCAAACCTTTTTTGTCAGATCGACGGTCTGACTTCTCGTCTTTTGAGACAGGAGGGTTCATGTACTTTGCTGCGATGTTTTTTTGTCTAACTCTAAAAGTTCAATCAAAGTTTCAGGTTTTCGCAAACCGAAGAAATATAAAAAAGGAGCACACTTCAGACCTTGCGCCAGAGCAATTTTATCGATTTCTGGCTGTAGTTTCCTCACCTCGAGTATCTCCTTCTAGAACCATGTAATGTATGTCTGTAGGCTCTCACGTGGTCTCTGCCTTACAAACCAAAAGGATTCTGAATACTTGCGGGACTTTTGGACACTAGTGAATTGCACCCTAAATAGTTTCTTGAACTCTCTAAGGAAATTTATAATTCCAATAGAGAGTCCATTGAACCATCTAAGAATCGAATCTCTCAGGGTGGTGTAGAATAGTCAACATTTTAATGCGTCGGAAATCTTGCGAAGGTATATGGCCAACTCAAAGAACGCAATAAGGTCGGTCGGATCGCTCCGGCCTTCGTATGGTTCCAGGGAGAGAACCATGAACTTTTTCTAGGGTTTTAGCTTCAACGATATGCCGAGAGAATGCATTCTTCAATCAGCGATAAACTTCGATCTGTCCAACTTGTGGTACTATCTGCGCCGCTTGCAGCCTGCTTCTCAGCACAGATCTCTAGGTTCTAGGACTTTTCCATTTGCTCAGCTCGTTGAGCCGCCTGTTCGCCTTGAGTTTCAGTTGTTGGAGGATTAAGCTGTGAAAGAGGTTCTGCTCTGCCCTCAAGTACCACTCGAGTCGGTTCAACAATATGCCCTGCCATCCAATCATGAAGCACTTAAATTTATTCTTGCACAAATTCCCTAACAGACTCCATGTTAGAAGTTTGTGTGTTCCTTCTCCGTTACGCGCTCTTCTTGTTGAAGGTATGATTTCACGCTCACTTCACCATTTAGAATGTTGAATCCCAAAATATCCACCAGGTCACACTCAAAGGATAGAGCATTGGTCAGATGAGAGGAATAGAAAAAAAGAGTGGAGAAAGATAAGCACAAATGAAAGATATTCTCGGGGAATAAATCCAGTAGTCATTCCTATAGAAATGACCATCTCATCCTTTTTATAGATCATAGGAAGTGTTTGGTGAATGAAATGATTGTCCCTAATTTAATGGGAATGTTATAATATTTTTATGAACCATTACATCTTTACTTATTTATAACTGGTTTTGGCATTATCTAACCCTGTTAACCGTCATTGGCGTCGTTCCATATCGGTAACTGTTTTTATGTTGTTTTACATTCATAACTACTCAGTCTAGTCAGTTTGCTTTCTCTTGGTTATCTATAATCATTTGTTTGATTCAGAATGCTCGACTGATCTTTTCGAGGGCATCCCTTGCGAAGACCCATGTTCTTAGAAAGGGTGTTATTCTATTAAACAAAGGATATATCACTGAAATCTGATAGACAGTCTTTGGGAAATAAATCATCGTAGGAGGTCGGACGAGAGTTCTATTAAGTGACCATTGACTTTGTGAATACTTCCGTATCAATTTAGTTATCACCAGTCTAGGTACATGACATTCTTTGGTTTGGACAAATATTCATTTGATCGGCTGATGATTCGTCCAACTGAAATATTGCTAGTTGATTCCATTTGTTGTTGCCCTTTACTCTCGGTCTGCTGGATCTTCTCGAGATTCGTATAATCACACTTATGATATACAACGTGTGATCTATGTTTTCAATTTTTGTCATCAAGAAGAGCCTTCTCTAAACCCTATAAGAGAGGAGAAATTATTGAAATATCAAAAGAATCATCCTCCAAGTCAAAGTTCACCTTCATGTTAAATAAGTCCAGTTGTCATGCAATAAAATGCAAAACCACGTATTGAGAAAACTTTTCATTAAGAAATCATCTACTTGAATGGGAGCTGGAAGTGATGGCGGTTAAACATCTCAAATGCCTGAAGATGTACAATCAAAGTCTTAATATATCTCGTTCCCATCATTTCCTCGAAACCTTGATCAGTAATTCCGCAAAAAGCCTACTTGTACTAGAGAGTAAACTGTTAACCAAAAAATAAAATGGAGTATTGCATTCTCGTGTTCAATAAGTTCTTCATCTAATGGATTTCTGAACTGATCTTCAGAGCGGGCAAAAAATTATAACTGAGGCAAGAAGAAAATCCACCATACAATGAAGAAGATTAAAAATCTAAATTGGAATATTTAAAAGAAGACATTATAATAGCATATAGCTAACTCTCTAGGCTTTCACTCCAGGAGGGAATTAAGAAAAAAGGCAATAAATGCTAAAGAGCATTTTTGCTTATCATATTCGTTGTCTGAAGAATTCAAAATACAATGCAGTAGTTATGCAAAAATATGCTAAAAGGAATATAAAATATATTATCTGCAATTTATATTACATCCTTTTCAACATGAGGACCCTCCCTGCAGTGAAAAAATAAAAAATAAAAAATAAAATAAGCAAAACTTTGAACAAAAGTTTAAAATCCCATTATATAAATGAGCAAATTTGGGGGAAAAAAAAACTCTAGAGGCTATGATCCTCCCTTTTATTTTTCTGAAAGTTGGACAATGTTGAGAGAAATAAGAAGGGAGAGTTCCAACATTAGCATAATCAGTATGCAGGATTGTCCATATTAACATATTAACCTCTAGAGGAACTGAGTTGTTATGGCCAATGCAAAATAATCTCAGCAATCAAGTATCATATGATTTCCTGATATTTAAAAAGAAATTTCTCAAATGCTTAATTAGTTTTTTAAAATGCCCCAAACATTGTTAATATTGTGAAAAACTAAATTCAAATGCTTATTCTCTAAGCAAAATAAAGAAATTTATAATCAAGAACAGTGAAAGATTTAAGAGGAATAGAAGAAGAGACGAAGAAAAACCTTGTTGCGGTTAGTAAGTTGCAGCAGTGGTGACAACTATGAGTTCAGCTTCCCGTGGTTTTGAAGTTTCTCAAGAAACCCCATAACTCTCCACATAAGAGCTGCTTTTGTACAAAATAGATTAGGGATGCCATTTCTTCATGCATTTTTTCTACTGCAGAACCTGAATCCACGTTCATGACATAGAATCCTTTAAACCAAAGAAGGAAGAGAAGGGAACACCATAGAAGAATGGAAAAGAAAGGAACCACAGAAACGAATTTGCCTCATCTCTCTAAGGAGGCAAAATGAGAGTATAAAGAATGATATGGAATTTACTTAGAAAAAAAAACATCAAATTATCTTTTATTTGTTGCTAAACAATACAGTTGATCAAAGCAAAAAATCAAACTGGAAGGATTGTATCTGAAAAACTCATCTTTATTCCGAGAATAAAACACATATTTCATTTTCTAATAATTCATAGAAACTGACCTTAATTTCTCCAAGTTCATCATCTGAATCTGTTTCAGTTCCTGTGAGATTTTCATCATCAGAATCATCTTCAATTCCAGCGATGAAATAGTCATCAGAAGCAGCCTCATCTGCACTAAAATATTCATTATTTAAACTAATTTCATCCAGAGGTTCTTCCGAAAAGGTTTTGCTACAGTCAGCAGCATTTTCTTCTGCAACAAATCTTGAAACCATATTTTTTGTGTTAGGGAGCCTTTTTCTTTCTTGGTCGTAAACAAAATCTGCATTTCGAGTATTTGGATTGCCGTAAAGTGCAATATGTCTGTAATAAAGTTCTAGTTCCTTCTCAGCTATTGCGATAAATCTTCTCACAGTTTCTAAAGATTGCTCGTACTTCGATTTTTCAAGTGCCTGGAAGCAATAAAAGTATTTATAAAATTTGAGCGCTCAGAAAGGACAGAAGAACTTCAAATTGATCATGGTATGATTAGAAAAGGAGGAAGATTTACATACATACCACTTAATTCATATTTAAATATCTAAAAGTTATACTTCAATTTTTGCATACTTTTCACCTTATCTATCCATGAAAAGGGTGTATTTAATTTTTTTTCTAGTTAAAGGTTGCATTTTAGTTATGATATGAAAGATTTGGGTGGTATAAATGTAAAAATTAAACTTTAGAAGTTAGATATGTGATCACAAAAGAATTAAGTGGTATGTCTGTAAATGCCCCTAAAAATAAGGTTAACAAGTCATTCAATGAAAATATACTCTTTTCTTAGATAAGGTATCAACAGGGGACATTACTTCCGGCTGCACATAGTTCTTGCCGCGATAAAATATTATTGTATCATTTCCAATAATTTCTATCAGAACTCCTCCACTCAGCCGAGCTAACTCTTTAGCATATTCATGAACCTGACCCGGTTTGCAGGGTTTGCAAAGAACTTTAACTGTTTCATGTTTTTTCCAATGTAAATGCATGTTAAGAATTACTCCTCCAAATATGCCTCTCCTTCCAATTGGCACATAATTAGACCTTTTTTGTGCCATCTTTTTTATGTAAAATCTTTCCTCTCCTGTTAAGTTTTCTTCTGGATTTGGACCTTGAATTTGGGAAACTTCATATTTCTTAAGCTTTTCTACCAATAATGTTTCCTTTACTTTAGCCTGGAAAGTTTAAAAAATGAAACTTAGTTTCACAAGAAAGTAGTTAGGAAACTCTTATGGAAATTGATTAAATATAAATGCTGGCATCCTACATATAAATCTTAGGAGAAAAAAGATAACGCAGGCCATGAATATTCCTCAATGAAAACTCAGCAGCAAATAGAGTGGTCCACTAATTGCATGGTTCAAGGCAACAATTTTAAGGTGGTAGATTTACATAACATGCCACTCAATTCCTATGTATTTACATATCTAACACCTAAACATTAATTTTTCCTTGCCTATGAATGAAAAGGTATGCATCACATTTAAAATATTAAAATATAGGTACTTTTAATGTGATATAAAAGACTTGGGTGGTATAAATTTCAGAAGTAAGGTTTAGGTGTTAGATAGGTAAATAAATAGGAGTTTTGGAAGTTTTAAAATTTTTCCGATGGCAATATACAAGTAAATGGGATAAATCTGCTTTTCAACAATTTCAAAATTTAATTGATGGGCTCTGGGAACTCGGAACTTCAACCAAATTGCAATTGAAACACATGAAAAACAGATTCTTACAATTTAAGGCAACAATCAAGTATGCTTTTAACAATGTTAATGATTATATATACCAAATGATTTCACAAGAAAATAAAAATAAGAAAATAAATTATCAATTAGATAACATAATTTTCAAAGAAAGAATCGTAGTATTCGTCAAAAACTTTAAAATCACCTTGGATCTTTGTAAAGTGATTCTTACAGCTTCTTAGAATTTGTATTTTATTTTATCGTTCTTATTGTGTTTTTCTAGAAATCAAGCTTTGTGTGAGGATTAAGTAAACCTTAGTTATAAGTGATAGCATTAAGTTACTTCTGAAATTCAAAGTAATTTTTATTTGTTATTAAGAAGAATATCTTCATTACCTAGTGAATTGAGCTGGGAGTGGTCCAGGCATAAGTCAAGTGATGACCAAACCAGATAATTATCATTCTTATAAAAATTATATTGTAGCTTAGATTTACCTTCTATGCATATATATTAATATTGTCATTTACGCTCTAACATACCTGTGGTGATTGCAATACAAACTCTTGTAATCTCGTGTAGTGTAAAATAAGAATTATTTGTGTATGAAAGACGTGCTCTCATATATAACATAAATTGTTCTGTTCACTGCCCCATCATTACTTCAATGCAAGTCTTTTGCTCTCTTTTTTTTTTTTAAGAAACAAATCAGAATTGTAAGCTAATGTATTGTAAGGAACTCACATATATATGCTTACAATACTTTTAGTTATAATGGCTTAGTATATTCAATCAAAACTACTATTTGTAATTGTTTTTTTTTCTCCATTTGTATTTCAATTGTTTTTGTTTTAGTGGGTTAAAGGGTCGATAATTAGACTTTTGATCTTATAGGTTCTTCTGCATTGTCTGTTAATCGCAATTAGTTGGTGTCATATGTGAAATTCTGATGAAACCAACCAAATTCATCTCTTCTTTTCGGTACAACGGTTTTTGAGGTTCTCATAGAATGCCTTTTTTGGTGATATGCATATGTGACAGACACAAGCTTGGTATTACATGGGTTAAAAACAACCAAAAACTCATTTTTGATAAGGTCTACTGTCTTCTTGTTGTGACAGATTCGTTGGTTTGTATACTAAGTTCTCTGAGACCTCATGTCTGCACAAAACTATAATTATTCACTTATTTTATCAATTTTTACTTGTTTATTTTGTACAGTTCTTTATTTTCGTTCCTTGTATATATTTGATATTGATTGTTTGGGTTTTGTGCGCTATTCAAATGTGTTTTTTTTTTCCCTTTGTATTTAATTTGTTTTCTATTTTTGGTGGGTCTGAGAAGTTCATGATGAGACGTTTGACCTTAAGGGTTCTTCTGGATGGTCTGTTAGTCGTTGTTATTTGGTGTCATGTGAAATCCTATTGCAGGAAACCAAGTTCTTCTATTCTTTTCGGCAATATGTTTTTTGAGAATCTTCTGGATGATATTTCTTTATGATATGCGTATGTGAGACACACGAGCTTGGTTATACGTGGGGTTAAGGCAAACAAGAACCTTATTTTTTACAAGATTTGTTGTCTTCTTGTAATGACAGATTCGTTGCTTTATACACTAAGTTCTTTGAGACCTCAGACCTGTAAAAAACTATAATTAATTACTTCTCTATTTTTTACAAGATTTGTTGTCTTCTTGCAATGACAAATTCGTTGCTTTATACACTAAGTTCTTTGAGCCCTCAGACCTGTAAAAAACTATAATTAATTACTTCTTTTAGCAATTTTAACTTGTGTTATGACTAATGGATTATCGTCTGTAGCATTCAAGAAAGATGAACTCTAGAATTTCAGGGATCTCCCAATGATTGCTCAGCCATTGTAGACTTCAAACTTTCCTATTGACGTCACGTCAAATACATAGCTACGAGAGAGTTTTATAGGTGCTCACGGAGAATCACGGAGAAATGTGACTTCTTCCGATGGGCAGATTCCACTGCCGACAGTGATTGAGAATGAATTGCATCCCTAAAGATTGGCGTAGCTCTTGACATACGCCGTCTGCATTTTAAAAATAGCATCATCATATTATTAAATGTAATTTTAATTTTTTTTTCTTTTTTTAGAAATCATGATACTCACTGTTAAGTGAGGTGTATAACTTATTTTTTATAATGTTCTGAACTAGATTTTTACATTTCAAGTATCAAATATATTGCTATAACAGTTCTGTTTCAAAATATTACTACAGGGGTAGAATGGTCATTTGTCTAGAAACAGCTGTTGCACAACTATTTTCAAACTGTAAAATAAAACACCCAACCAGCTTATCTGCAGCAGCTTCCTAGAGAAGCTGCTACGCAGCAACTTATTGATAAGCCGCAGCTGCCCCAAACATACCCTAAGAAAACAGCTCCTGGGATCTCCATTCGCCGCAGGTAGATCACGATGGTCATCGCATCCTCAATTGAATTTGGTTTTACTTTCATGGGGTTGACTTCGTAGTGGTTGAGGATTGACCATGATAGAAGAGCAGTCAAAGCCCCCACCAAAGCTATTTTCAGTAGAAAATCAGATCTTTGTTAAAGTTATCACTCGCCCTCACCTCTGGCTCCACTGCCTCAAGTGTTATACTTGTATTGTATACGCAGGTGTCTTCAAGTAGCTCTGTGTTAAACGATGTAAAGGAGGCTATGATCCTCCCTTTTATTTTTCTGAAAGTTGGACAATGTTGAGAGAAATAAGAAGGGAGAGTTCCAACATTAGCATAATCAGTATGCAGGATTGTCCATATTAACATATTAACCTCTAGAGGAACTGAGTTGTTATGGCCAATGCAAAATAATCTCAGCAATCAAGTATCATATGATTTCCTGATATTTAAAAAGAAATTTCTCAAATGCTTAATTAGTTTTTTAAAATGCCCCAAACATTGTTAATATTGTGAAAAACTAAATTCAAATGCTTATTCTCTAAGCAAAATAAAGAAATTTATAATCAAGAACAGTGAAAGATTTAAGAGGAATAGAAGAAGAGACGAAGAAAAACCTTGTTGCGGTTAGTAAGTTGCAGCAGTGGTGACAACTATGAGTTCAGCTTCCCGTGGTTTTGAAGTTTCTCAAGAAACCCCATAACTCTCCACATAAGAGCTGCTTTTGTACAAAATAGATTAGGGATGCCATTTCTTCATGCATTTTTTCTACTGCAGAACCTGAATCCACGTTCATGACATAGAATCCTTTAAACCAAAGAAGGAAGAGAAGGGAACACCATAGAAGAATGGAAAAGAAAGGAACCACAGAAACGAATTTGCCTCATCTCTCTAAGGAGGCAAAATGAGAGTATAAAGAATGATATGGAATTTACTTAGAAAAAAAAACATCAAATTATCTTTTATTTGTTGCTAAACAATACAGTTGATCAAAGCAAAAAATCAAACTGGAAGGATTGTATCTGAAAAACTCATCTTTATTCCGAGAATAAAACACATATTTCATTTTCTAATAATTCATAGAAACTGACCTTAATTTCTCCAAGTTCATCATCTGAATCTGTTTCAGTTCCTGTGAGATTTTCATCATCAGAATCATCTTCAATTCCAGCGATGAAATAGTCATCAGAAGCAGCCTCATCTGCACTAAAATATTCATTATTTAAACTAATTTCATCCAGAGGTTCTTCCGAAAAGGTTTTGCTACAGTCAGCAGCATTTTCTTCTGCAACAAATCTTGAAACCATATTTTTTGTGTTAGGGAGCCTTTTTCTTTCTTGGTCGTAAACAAAATCTGCATTTCGAGTATTTGGATTGCCGTAAAGTGCAATATGTCTGTAATAAAGTTCTAGTTCCTTCTCAGCTATTGCGATAAATCTTCTCACAGTTTCTAAAGATTGCTCGTACTTCGATTTTTCAAGTGCCTGGAAGCAATAAAAGTATTTATAAAATTTGAGCGCTCAGAAAGGACAGAAGAACTTCAAATTGATCATGGTATGATTAGAAAAGGAGGAAGATTTACATACATACCACTTAATTCATATTTAAATATCTAAAACTTATACTTCAATTTTTGCATTCTTTTCACCTTATCTATCCATGAAAAGGGTGTATTTAATTTTTTTTCTAGTTAAAGGTTGCATTTTAGTTATGATATGAAAGATTTGGGTGGTATAAATGTAAAAATTAAACTTTAGAAGTTAGATATGTGATCACAAAAGAATTAAGTGGTATGTCTGTAAATGCCCCTAAAAATAAGGTTAACAAGTCATCCAATGAAAACATACTCTTTTCTTAGATAAGGTATCAACAGGGGACATTACTTCCGGCTGCACATAGTTCTTGCCGCGATAAAATATTATTGTATCATTTCCAATAATTTCTATCAGAACTCCGCCACTCAGCCGAGCTAACTCTTTAGCATATTCATGAACCTGACCCGGTTTGCAGGGTTTGCAAAGAACTTTAACTGTTTCATGTTTTTTCCAATGTAAATGCATGTTAAGAATTACTCCTCCAAATATGCCTCTCCTTCCAATTGGCACATAATTAGACCTTTTTTGTGCCATCTTTTTTATGTAAAATCTTTCCTCTCCTGTTAAGTTTTCTTCTGGATTTGGACCTTGAATTTGGGAAACTTCATATTTCTTAAGCTTTTCTACCAATAATGTTTCCTTTACTTTAGCCTGGAAAGTTTAAAAAATGAAACTTAGTTTCACAAGAAAGTAGTTAGGAAACTCTTATGGAAATTGATTAAATATAAATGCTGGCATCCTACATATAAATCTTAGGAGAAAAAAGATAACGCAGGCCATGAATATTCCTCAATGAAAACTCAGCAGCAAATAGAGCGGTCCTCTAATTGCATGGTTCTAGGCAACAATTTTAAGGTGGTAGATTTACATAACATGCCACTCAATTCCTATGTATTTACATATCTAACACCTAAACATTAATTTTTCCTTGCCTATGAATGAAAAGGTATGCATCACATTTAAAATATTAAAATATAGGTACTTTTAATGTGATATAAAAGACTTGGGTGGTATAAATTTCAGAAGTAAGGTTTAGGTGTTAGATAGGTAAATAAATAGGAGTTTTGGAAGTTTTAAAATTTTTCCGATGGCAATATACAAGTAAATGGGATAAATCTGCTTTTCAACAATTTCAAAATTTAATTGATGGGCTCTGGGAACTCGGAACTTCAACCAAATTGCAATTGAAACACATGAAAAACAGATTCTTACAATTTAAGGCAACAATCAAGTATGCTTTTAACAATGTTAATGATTATATATACCAAATGATTTCACAAGAAAATAAAAATAAGAAAATAAATTATCAATTAGATAACATAATTTTCAAAGAAAGAATCGTAGTATTCGTCAAAAACTTTAAAATCACCTTGGATCTTTGTAAAGTGATTCTTACAGCTTCTTAGAATTTGTATTTTATTTTATCGTTCTTATTGTGTTTTTCTAGAAATCAAGCTTTGTGTGAGGATTAAGTAAACCTTAGTTATAAGTGATAGCATTAAGTTACTTCTGAAATTCAAAGTAATTTTTATTTGTTATTAAGAAGAATATCTTCATTACCTAGTGAATTGAGCTGGGAGTGGTCCAGGCATAAGTCAAGTGATGACCAAACCAGATAATTATCATTCTTATAAAAATTATATTGTAGCTTAGATTTACCTTCTATGCATATATATTAATATTGTCATTTACGCTCTAACATACCTGTGGTGATTGCAATACAAACTCTTGTAATCTCGTGTAGTGTAAAATAAGAATTATTTGTGTATGAAAGACGTGCTCTCATATATAACATAAATTGTTCTGTTCACTGCCCCATCATTACTTCAATGCAAGTCTTTTGCTCTCTTTTTTTTTTTTCAAGAAACAAATCAGAATTGTAAGCTAATGTATTGTAAGGAACTCACATATATATGCTTACAATACTTTTAGTTATAATGGCTTAGTATATTCAATCAAAACTACTATTTGTAATTGTTTTTTTTTCTCCATTTGTATTTCAATTGTTTTTGTTTTAGTGGGTTAAAGGGTCGATAATTAGACTTTTGATCTTATAGGTTCTTCTGCATTGTCTGTTAATCGCAATTAGTTGGTGTCATATGTGAAATTCTGATGAAACCAACCAAATTCATCTCTTCTTTTCGGTACAACGGTTTTTGAGGTTCTCATAGAATGCCTTTTTTGGTGATATGCATATGTGACAGACACAAGCTTGGTATTACATGGGTTAAAAACAACCAAAAACTCATTTTTGATAAGGTCTACTGTCTTCTTGTTGTGACAGATTCGTTGGTTTGTATACTAAGTTCTCTGAGACCTCATGTCTGCACAAAACTATAATTATTCACTTATTTTATCAATTTTTACTTGTTTATTTTGTACAGTTCTTTATTTTCGTTCCTTGTATATATTTGATATTGATTGTTTGGGTTTTGTACGCTATTCAAATGTGTTTTTTTTTCCCTTTGTATTTAATTTGTTTTCTATTTTTGGTGGGTCTGAGAAGTTCATGATGAGACGTTTGACCTTAAGGGTTCTTCTGGATGGTCTGTTAGTCGTTGTTATTTGGTGTCATGTGAAATCCTATTGCAGGAAACCAAGTTCTTCTATTCTTTTCGGCAATATGTTTTTTGAGAATCTTCTGGATGATATTTCTTTATGATATGCGTATGTGAGACACACGAGCTTGGTTATACGTGGGGTTAAGGCAAACAAGAACCCTATTTTTTACAAGATTTGTTGTCTTCTTGCAATGACAAATTCGTTGCTTTATACACTAAGTTCTTTGAGCCCTCAGACCTGTAAAAAACTATAATTAATTACTTCTTTTAGCAATTTTAACTTGTGTTATGACTAATGGATTATCGTCTGTAGCATTCAAGAAAGATGAACTCTAGAATTTCAGGGATCTCCCAATGATTGCTCAGCCATTGTAGACTTCAAACTTTCCTATTGACGTCACGTCAAATACATAGCTACGAGAGAGTTTTATAGGTGCTCACGGAGAATCACGGAGAAATGTGACTTCTTCCGATGGGCAGATTCCACTGCCGACAGTGATTGAGAATGAATTGCATCCCTAAAGATTGGCGTAGCTCTTGACATACGCCGTCTGCATTTTAAAAATAGCATCATCATATTATTAAATGTAATTTTAATTTTTTTTCTTTTTTTAGAAATCATGATACTCACTGTTAAGTGAGGTGTATAACTTATTTTTTATAATGTTCTGAACTGGATTTTTACATTTCAAGTATCAAATATATTGCTATAACAGTTCTGTTTCAAAATATTACTACAGGGGTAGAATGGTCATTTGTCTAGAAACAGCTGTTGCACAACTATTTTCAAACTGTAAAATAAAACACCCAACCAGCTTATCTGCAGCAGCTTCCTAGAGAAACTGCTACGCAGCAACTTATTGATAAGCCGCAGCTGCCCCAAACATACCCTAAGAAAACAGCTCCTGGGATCTCCATTCGCCGAAGGTAGATCACGATGGTCATCGCATCCTCAATTGAATTTGGTTTTACTTTCATGGGGTTGACTTCGTAGTGGTTGAGGATTGACCATGATAGAAGAGCAAATCTCATGATAGAAGAGCAGTCAAAGCCCCCACCAAAGCTATTTTCAGTAGAAAATCAGATCTTTGTTAAAGTTATCACTCGCCCTCACCTCTGGCTCCACTGCCTCAAGTGTTATACTTGTATTGTATACGCAGGTGTCTTCAAGTAGCTCTGTGTTAAACGATGTAAAGGAAGATCTCTTCTCACTGGCACCAAATCAAAGAGTTGTGGAGAATACTTAGAAGCCATGTGAATCCCCGATAGTAAATGAGCCCAAGGGAAAAGATAGAAAACGATTGAAGGTAAGGGAAAGTGAGATTTGAAAAGTGCAGACCCCCTTTTCTGCTTGGCCATTATATATAGGGTACTCAAGGAAATCAAAACACCACAAATTTGTCCCTCGATCTCAAGTAATTCACATCAAATTAGAACGAATTTCAAGAAAAGAGAATGACATAAGATTTTGAAATGTCATGAAATTAAATTTTTATTTATTCATGACAAGAAACATTTTACACTAGGATTTTTGGCCATCGTGGCAGACATAAGGACACAACTCACTAGACTCTGATATAGGTCAAGCCCTCTAAAACTTAAACCTCTCAACACTCTCTTCGTTCGCTCGAACTCATAAGATCGAGCAAGTAATTAAGACCTCTATCAGCTCGGTTCGAAGAGTCCCCATGTTTGCCCGGAGAACCGTCAACTCAATCATGTATTCCTGGCAAAGCGCCTCCATTTCTTCCTTCAGGTCCGTTATGGCAACCTCTCTCTTCAGACCAGCTTCTTGGGCAAAGGAGTCAACTGTTTTGTCCATTTGGTAAGCCAGCGACATTAGTGATCCTCGTCCACCATCGGCCTCCCTCTCAACGTCCTCAGGACCAGACAGATGACTGGATGCGCCTATACCTTTAGTCGGAGCTGACGGTTCCTTGACCGTCTCTGGAATCGGAAATGACCAGCTCTCATCATCGATGAGTTAATGATTTACACAGTCTCATACGCAAGAATAAATGAAAGAAAAAAACAACAAATCTACTCAATAAAAAAGATCAGGTTTCCTTGTTCCAAGAATCTAATCCACTTCAGATGATCGAATGCTCTCACCAAAAAGCGGCTGGACAACCGCCCGATTAATCTCACCAAATGAAGGAAAGTTAGTTGTACCCACATGTGGCGGGATCTAAGCCTCTATGACCACTTGGACCGATTATTGATCAGGTCGTTCATGGATTGATGCAGGGGGCAAGGACCGACGCACCAGTGGGGCGAACGTTCTCCCAGCTTCCCATCTCATGATTGAATGACATCGAGTCGGATGACTCACTTGCTTCCTCCAGTTCCTCCACACTTTGTTTCTTATGGGACACCTATTTGACCCGCTTTTCTCACTCTGACCTGCTATCTCTTTCGGTCTTTTTGTGTCGACCGACTGACCTCCCTTCTTCCCCTTTGTTATTACAGGTCGACCTCATCCCCCGATTTCTTTTTATGACGAGTCAGTTACCCTATCGTTTCTTTTTCACCCCTACATCTTTGTAAAAGCATAATTTTCCAGTCGAAATTCAGAAGGCCTTCATCATGACTGCCTTATTACAGCCTCAACAAATGACCTCTTGCTACTCACCATAAGTATCTCTTCTATTAACAACCGACTGAAAGGCAGAAAACTGAGAAAATGTGATAGAGAAGTGTTGCTCACATCTTATTTATAAGAACTACGGGTATGAAAATCCAAAAAGTTTAATTATTAAAAGTGCTTATAACATAATAAATAAGTCAATTTTTTACTTTTTTTTTTTTTATTCTTAGCACAGCTATCGCTTTCATGTAGTAAGAAAATCGAAGAACTAAATATGTACATCAAAAATATGTTCACACGAATCTTGAGAAAATCAAGTAGGTCTTGTTTATGAACATTAAAGAACAATATATCGAGATAGTCAAACTATGAAAACACCGAGCATTATTTCGTTCAGTCAGAACTCTGAGCGAACCGAACAAAAACACAACCAAAAAAATAAATAGAAGGAACCCAATCTGAGGAATAGTAGTTTATAAACCATTCCCTCAGCTGATTCCGAAACTCCTCATAAATTTGTCAAAGTGTCCCCCACAGAATGCCTTTCTGATCCTCTTAGAAGGCCAAGTGTCGAAGGAGAGTTGTCACTTCAATTACGGTGGTACACCCTCTGCCTAACTGCTCAAACTCAATCTAAAGACAGTAGGGCCTTACTCGGGATTCCCTTGAGAGGGCCAACCGATGACTTTTCGGTCGATCGAATGTCTGTCGCCGATCAAAGGCTTTAATTGATTGCATGATAAGAATATCGGGTCATTGAATACCCCTCTCCAAGCAGTTAAGAATAAAAAATAGTGCTAATACCGATTATGAATATGAGTGTCAGAATCAGTTACAAATACGAAAAAGTGTCATAATAACTTGTAACATCCCTATTAATACAGAGAAATTAGATAGCCCTGAAGTGTATAAAGATGGGTCATTTCTACAATAAATAACTACAGAATTTACTTTATCAAAACTCTTGTGTTGTTGTGCACATACTCTCTCTCAATCTCCCTTTCTGTGTTTCTCTCGTTTGTCCAACGCTCTATATCTTGGTTGGATTCACAGGGCATATATGGATACAACAAATAATAATTTTGAAACCACAGACTCTTCCTATGAGAATTATGCAATGCCAGTCATGTAGGGTTAAAAAATTGCGGAAGAAAAATAGGTGGCTATCAGGAGAACAACATCATGAAAGAGAACAGAGGAAAGAAATACAAAAAATGCTTTAAACAATGAATTAACAAAATATGATCAGCAAGAATGTTATAGAAACTTGACGCTGATTATCATGCAATTACAGTGCCACAAACAACCTATTTTGTAGTAAAACCAATTCAACAAGGCTATGATCAGGTTACATTTAGAGGAAGACATGATTAGTTTGACAAAATCAAATTATATGACGAAGATGCTCAAAAAAACCAGAGTTCCTTAAACTAAGAAACAAGACGAGTGAAATTGAAAGCCAAAATCACCTTCTCTATCTTGTACTTGATCCGGGCTTCAGCAGTGGGGAACTTCTGCTTCTTCTTCCCTTTAGGACCAATTCGACGAGGGTCTCTCCTGTTCGCTTCCTTCCGTTTTCTCTTCTCCCTCTTCCTCTGCATCTTTAGCCGTTTCTTACTCTTCCACTTCTCCTTCTTTGGCGGATCCATCTCGTGGATTTCGAACTTCGGCTTCCCATCAGATAGCACGAGGTTCACCAACCCAAAACTCAAACCCCTCGCGAAAACCGAGCAATTAAGGAAAACAAAGGAATCGGACCTGTTGATTTTGGTGAGAAGAACGTTCCTGCACAGAGAGGGATTAGTGGTGAAGAGAGTATCAAACGAAAGCGAAGAAAATGAAGTAAGCAGAAAGTATAGACCTAGGAGAAAAAGGGGGAATTGAGGAAAGAGTTGGACGAGAGGAATGCAGGAGAAGAGACGAAGGGGTTCTTCTTAGTAACTGGAACCAAAGGAAGCGCCACGCCATGGCTGTTCCGGAGAGGTATCGATGAGAAATTTTGGCATCAGGGTTCGAACAGAGTAGGAGACGGCGGCGACAGCGGATGCCGGAAGGACGACGGTGACCCCAAAATGCCGAAGATGGCCTTTCTTCCAAGGAGTAAGAAAATTGTCGTAATATTCGAACTTCGCCAGAATTTTGCTCGAAAAACTCCCAATTAATTTTAATTTTTTTTTAATGTTTTTATTCTTTATTTTTAAAATAAATATTAATATTTTTAAAAATACTTAAAATAATTTTTAGGCTCTTTAAGAGTTTTAAAAAACAAACATAAAATATCAAATATGTTTTATTTCAGATCAAAAAATAAAAAATAAATAAATTTATGAAAATAGAAAATAAGAAAATAAAAGTAATTCCAAAGCACCCCTCAATATATTTAATTTTTTGAGATTGAATGTGAGTTACCTGTCAAATCCTAAAAACCTAAACTAATAAATTGGCCCACCAAAAAATTTGATCCCAAATTAACACGTCAAACCGAATCGTACCCCGCTTTCACTAGAATAAAACCCAAAGTATTATTTTGCCTTATATTACGTTGTTCATGCAAGCCAAGTTCAAGTCAATTGAGTTGAAAATGAGTCAAATTTAGTTTAGACTTTCTAATTCATAAATTGTTCGTGTCGAATTCGAGTCAAATAATTTTGAGTTGAGTTAACTTTATTTCAAACAAACCCAACGTGATTTGATACCCTTGTTTTTAATTGCTTAAAAATCTAAATACATCGATGTTATACTTGTCCTTGAGGTACATTTGATATAAATGCAATAGAATTTTTTGAAATAACAAGATGCTGAAATTTCAAAGTAAGGGATGTATAAAATACATGGCTTCTAAAATATTACAATTTACATACTTAACAAATAATGTTAACCACACTTATGAGATTGCACTTTGTTAATGGAGTTATGAAAAATCACTTCAGTCTTATCGGCTTGGGAATTTAAGGCTGGAGATCATCATGATCTTGCCACATAAGCTTATTATCGAAGGTATTTGTAAGAGTAGCATCATGTGAGGAAGAAATCATAAAAGGATGAGATCTCATCATAGGATTGTTAATGAGAAATTGTGATAAGAGCATGTTGGCAAAAATATCAACGAAATTGTGATAACATTTCACTGCAAAACGGTGTGTAAAGGAGCGCAATAGGTTGGGTTACAAAGAAATTGAGCTGAGCTTAGATAGGGTTTGCTCGAGCTCAAACTCAAACTCATGCTCATTTATTGAGAGCATATTTTAGATCGGCTTGAGATCAATTTGAGCTTTTAGGACTATGTTTGAGCTTGTAGATATGCTTACCTTATTCGAGCTTTACTTGAGCTTGATTTGAGCTCAACTAATATAAGAATTACAGGCATTTAACAAGCTACTCATTTAACAAAATAAGTGAGCTATAAAGCCTTATCGAGCTTTATATATGTACTTATTGAAAAAAATAATCTAGCGGTATCAAATAGTGCTTGTCGAGCCTCAAAATAAATATTTAAATAATATTATTCATGAAAAACTTGTAATTGAGTTTTAATTGAGTTTATTCACGAACTTTAATGATATTGGTGTTCAAGCCCATTTGATTGATCAAATGATCATTAATTAGCTTTAATTGAATTGAGTCATAAATATCTTGTTGAAGCCTAGCTCATTTTCAGCTCTAGTGATATGATCTTATACCGAAGAACGATAGGACCGACGACATGAAAGATAACAGAGAGGGTGAGATTAGGCTTTTTTAATGATATTTAGATGTTATGTGAGCAAATAGTTGTTTGTGTTAAATATCTAAATTATATAATATGTATATTCCTTATTTAAATATTATGATTTATTTAAAATTTATACTATAAGATCAATTAAAGTATTTTTATACAAAATCATAAGAAAATGTAATTATAATTGTAATTATTTAAAAAGTTAAACAAAAAATTGAAGATTTATATAAAAAAAAAATTTAAGGTCATTTGTGCTTATATTTTTTTCTATTTTGACATAAAATAACCAAAAAAAAATGTATATATTCATAATAATTTTGACACAACATCAAAATGATAGAATATCAATGAACAAATCAGATAGTAAGAAGACCTATTTCTACTGGTAATTTTGAAATCCAATAAAAATATGGGAGATAATCGTAAGCCGCAGAGTTGTTGGACGGAAATACTTTTCTTGCTGATAGGCTTCCACCTTTACGGGCTGATCAGATGTCAAACTTTTCGACTGAATAATCGGTGGAGATGTCAGCCAGTAATCAATTACCGACTGAAATTTCAGTTGTTAAATTTACCAGCTAAATTAGTGGATAATATTCCCGTCGCCAATTATGTGGCTGATATTTTAGTCGATATTTGATTACCAACTAAGGAATCAGTCGAAAAGCTATACTGAAACAAATCAAAATAATAAAAGTCATAGCCAAATAAATTTTACACTCATGCAAGTAAAAAATGAAACAAATAATAATCATATCTATAACATGTGAGAACGATCTAAAAGGACATATATATAACGACGATGAATGAAATCATAATAAACATAATAATAAATCTCAATAAATCATCCAATAGAAGAGCATAAGTTGAATAAATAGAAAAAAGTACAAATCAAGCTCTATGCATACATAAAAAGAAACTACTCTTTATGGTAGTCCTCCTCCTCCTACTCAAGTATAGATTATTTGCCGCACATATGTGCTTTGCATTGCAGCTGCTCGATCTTGGCCTTGAGCCTCTCAACCCTAGCAATAGTAGCTTGCACTATATCCTCTATCGAGGACTTCAACCTAGAGTCCACCTAAAGTAAATCAGCAGCGAAGCGAACCTACAATTATTTGTTGATTGCGCTCGGACGCCTGATGAGTTCATCACCAACTAACAACGACCTCTCACCAGAGATGAAGTGGTGTGCCTCATAAGAAAATCCTTATGTGTCGAGGCCATGGACCCTCTTTTTCTTTTACACCCCCCAACCCCCAAAAGTCTTAAATTTTATGTGATAAGACTAGGTACTAGTGATACTAACTCTTGTTGGACTCTATCTTTAAGCATCCTTTAGGTGCACATACTCATCTTATGAAAAATTTTAAAGAGCAATTAATATTGAAATAAGATTGTAAATTAATTTTATTAACAATAAAACTATTTAATGTACGTATATATGTCAAGATTTATCGTCAACCCACCACAGATTAGCTTAATGCTTTGTTTGTAGGTGTTTAACTCAACCATTATGAGCCCTAATCTAAGAATCTATCTTTTTTGACACATTAAACTATTATATAAATAAATTATATATATTTAATGCATTGAATAAATTTGTCGTCTTCCTCTTATACTCAGTATGTGGAACCAAGTCTCTAGTATATAAGGAGGTACCCATGCAGCCATGCCCCTATAATCTGAGGCCCAGTTTTGTTGTGTCCTCTGCCTTTCTCTATCATAGTTTTGAGAACCCATACCCTACACTAATTATCTAAAGGAACATCTACAACTTCTTGCAAATATCGGTAAACATGTCTCGCAAGTGAGTTTACCCTCAGATCTTAATGGATGATTTTCTTGAACAAAGCATAATAAGTTCAATTGTTCTTCAAAATAGCCAAAAGATTATAAAGTGTTCAGGGCACAACCCTGAACAATTGTTAATAATCCCTTAAACCATTTCAAGTTCACTTAAACTTATTATGTTGTTGAATAGATCAACCCGAAGTTCATTAGGTTTAAGTTGTGCTCAGTTGTATATCTCAATTAACCCATAAGAGAGGGACAAGCAAACTTGAGCTTATAGTGTTTGAAGGGCATTAATTATGGTTTATCTTCCAACTAATTTTCACGTATCTTTAGATTAAACTTGCTCACTACAAAGCTCTTAAGACACTAGGGGTAAATGTGTAATTTTAGGTTAGGACATTTAATTAAAAGATCAAAAAGTAACTCAACCATAGGTTTGGGACTCTAGGTTTAGTTGTTTATCAACTTTCCAGTTCATGTCCCAAACATTTAGATTGTTTAAGTTAACTTCTTCTAAAGTTTCACAATTTGGATAATTACAGTTATTTCCTTCTTTTCTAAAAGCGGAATTTGATTGGTTTCTATCTCTTACCTCCATGTTTCAATCATCCTAGAATATTTCTTAAGATCAAAATATTACCCTTTAAACTTTTAACCCATCCTAAATTTTAATTAGGGAGTGAAAGGTGGAAATTACAATTTTTCCCATGAGGCTCCTATCTTCATAAATCTTTTAAATTAATTCACATGGGCTTGAAAATTGCTGACCTATCTCTCATGGGTTAATTAAGGTACTAGGAAAGAAATCATATTTTTTATGATTCTATTTTATTTTTTATAGTTATTTTAATAAAAAATTGGGAATTTCCAAGGTTAATTCATTTAATCAATCAAAGTAAAGTTTCTGTCTTTAGGATAATTATTGGAGGTCTACCAAGGTCAGAGGACCACTTGGGTTAAATTTCATGAATTTTTTAAATATATTTAAATTTTTATAATTATTTTTTTTATTTTGATGGTTGATTAAATAGAAAATGAATTTTAATTTGAAAAATCAATTTTATATTTTTGATTGATCCCTTTGACTTCAAGGAACTCAGAAAAATTTATCTCATAATTATTTTAGTGGAAAATTAGGATAAATTTATTTTAGGCATTTAAAAATGCATAACTTTATTTATAAAATTAGGGAAAATATTCTAATTGGTTCCAAGTGGTTAGAGAATAATTGGTGACATTTTGATGCATTTTTGTACTTTTGAGATTTTTAATTATTTTATTTATTTTTAAATTGAGAAAATAGCCCAAAAATAGACTATTTGTTTTATGGTCATTTTATTTTTCTTTAGTGTTCGTGCTCACAAAGAACACTCCAAATCACTTTTCAAAATTTTCCTAATTTTATTTTATTTATTGTATTTATTTTAGTGCAAAAATCACATTTTCCTTGAAAACTGACTTTGATGATCAAATCAATTTATATTAACTTCAAATACTTACATATGCTTCTCATAACCATTATTTAGAGTGTGGATTAATTTTTATGATTTTTTGGAATATAGTTTATTTATTTATTTTATATGGGTTTTAATGACTTAAATTAGAAAATTGTATTTTAAAGATATTTAAACTTGGGTTTTATTTTTTTTATGCTTCTCTGACCACAGTAAACCTACCAATACAGACCTCACATTTTTTTTATTTTTATTTTAATTTATATAATTATTTTATGCAAAAAATAGTGACATAACTTTGAAAATCAGGGTTTACAATGTTAGGGGTGTTCTCTGACTTTGAAAAATCAGGAAACACTCCCAATCACAGAGAGAACTAACCCTCCAGATTTCTTATTATGATGATTAATATTTAATTATTTATGATTCAATTTTATAGTATTTAATTAATTTAAAAATAAATCCACATGATTCCTCTTTGTTCACTGAGCACAAGAGTATTTTTATTTTATTTTTATAATTTTTTTACTCCAAGTTATGAATTTTTGAAGTTTCTGAATTAATTTAAATCATTAAATGGCTAATTTCCTACTTATCCTACTCAGCGCCAGCGCAACCTGCGACCTGTCGAAACTCCACGCATCGCCATGCTATTGGACACTGCCTTCTGAGTCAGCCGCCATGCATCCGTGCTTTATGTTCCATTTGTTCGTCCAGCACAATCCGACGAGTCCGTCCGATACACGCACGATCGGAAGATCGGAAGACTTCTGGTCATCGTCCCTAAATGGTCCAACTTGTAAATTGCATGTTTTCTAACCCTAATTTCTCACTTGATTCTCAACCAAATCACATTGGATTTGTTCCTACAGCTCTATCTAATTGAGACAAACACATTCATACGATTAAATGCTCATGAAATAAACATCCTCTTCACAATTGGTGAAACAAAGCCAAAAATTTGGGTTGGTGATTTATACCTTCTCCCTAGAAGTGAAGCCTCAATTAGGTGTTTACAGAAGCTTTAGTGGAGTCCAAAAAACTACCTTAAAATGTCACATTCCTCTGGTATGGGGTCCAAGTAGGAATTTGATCGGCACAGACTTGGTCTAGCTCTATGACAGAGGGCTCAAAGGATGGGGCTTTTATTGGGGAACTTCCTCTCTTGATCTGATGAAGCATAAGAGTCAATTAATTTGTGAAATTGACTGAGTTCCACGTATGGCAGTGAAAAGCCCTTGATTTCATGTCTGAAATTAAGGGTGGAGAATGGGAATGAGAGTAGGAAAACAGTGGGGATGAACTTTTCTAGGTTGCTAGGAGGTGTGGAAAAATTTTGGCAGAGTTTGGCTATGGTTTGGGCACTCACTTCTTACCTTGGCCATGGGGGGTCTCCTATTTATAGAGGAGGATCTGGTGGCCAACAAGGCATGCCATAGTGGCAGGGGAGCCGCTTAGGTGGAGGGAAGAAGGGCTCTTATAGACAATGGGAATGAGACACATCAGGGAGTCCCAATTTTTGGTTTAAGCCTTAGGGAGGCTCTTAGGCTTGGTATTTTCCTGTGGCTGAGTGGCTGGCCAACCAGGGTTAGGTCACCTTCGAGTTCAGGGGAGCCAGGGATGTTGAGTGGTCAACAGAATTTGGTCCATGGCAAAAGTGAGGTTTGGGTAAGTTGGCTAGGTTTGGGTTTAACCCCTTGGTCCAAGGCCTAAGTTTGGTTCCATGCTGGTTAGAGTGAGTCCCATGACCCCAAGGCAGGTTTATATGAACTTAAATGGCTTAATGATGTGCCTAAAAATGTATTATTTTTTATGTTATATTTTATAATGATGTTGCACTTTAAATGTATGCTTTCTTGTGTTTTTGGTTGTAGGTAAATCAAATTAAAGAATTTGGAGTGATTGAAGCAAAAGGAACAAAAATGGACCAAAACGGAGCAAATCAGAGCAAATAGGGTCGAACCGGGGAACACCGGAGCCATGAAGGCCTAAACAAGGAACTTAAGTGCCTGTGACTGATGCTTAAGCGCCCAAAATGGCACTTAGGTGTCACAAGATAGAGAGGAGGGCGCTTAAGATCCAAAAATAATTTTCAACATATCTTCTAAAATATACATCAGATTTCGACAATTTTTGAAGCTGTGCTTTATGTGTCTATTAGGGAATTCATTCATTGAATATGGACACTTTTGAAGAGACACTTAAGCATGTCTTGGAAAATTATAAATAAGGCTTAGAAATGTTTTTAAAATGACTATTGGACTTTTGAATTAATTGGAAGAGGAGAAAAAGAAGAAGGTTTGGGTGTGAGCCCAAGTGGGGCGACGAGGTGAGAGAGAAAGAGATGAGAGAGATTTCTTCTTTTTTATTCACTTTGCTTTTGGAGAGGATTTTAAGGAAATTGCTTTTGCTATACGAGGAGATTTTGATTTCCATAAAAGATAAGTATTTTCATTTTATTTTGATTTGAATTTAGTACTTTGTTTGTATGGTTTCAAAGTCTTGTTCAATGGAATGTTCTTGTTGTTTCTTAATGTGTAGTGAGTAGTTTTCCTTACTCTTCCCTCTTATAATGAATTAGTATGCATGTGTTGGATATATAATTGAGTAGAGAGAGAATATATTGTGATGATTTTACTTTGTTCTTCATTTACATGTATACTTGATCAACTTGCATGTTAAAATCTATTGTGAGAACATGTAAGATCCATGATGGTATTATCTCAATCAACTGTGGTAGAATCACATGCGATTGTATGGATGAAAATTTAGTCCATATGGTTAAGTGCAAATAAATAGGAAAATAACCTTTGATGGGTGTAGAATTAGAGGACTTTCGAGTGAGAGGCTAAAACCTTCTAATTTGATCTATTGTTTTACATTTTTATGCGAGATGTTAGCCTCTAGGCGGAGGGATAAAAGGGAACTCTAGAGTGAGAGTTAGTATCTTCCCTGCCTAGCCCATCTTCATAACTATTCAAACTTTAGATTAATCAATGTTCTTTATAGCATCTTGATAGCGACTTTTTATATACTTAAAAATACAATTATTTAATACTGCTGCTAAAAAATTTAATTCCTCAGCAACTGCACCAAAAAATAAATAACAATTATAGATTCGATAAAGATGTATGTATAAAATATTCAATAATTGTAAAGTCACACTTACCAACGCAATTATGCATATCGCTCAAGTAATATAGGGCTCTAATGGAGTCCTAGAGATCGATCCCACAGGGAGAAATATTAGAACTACGAACTAAGATTTTAGAAAAGCAATACTTAATCGCAAAAATGGAATTCAAATTGCTTATCTGTCACTAATAGGCAATTGAAAAAAATATGTAATTTTAATAACTCTTAAATAACTAATTATACTAATAAAGTTTTTTATGTGATGTTCAATATATAAGAAAGCATCATTCTCCTTGTCAAGAAATTATAGTGAATGGATAAAGTGAATCAGTTCTAATTGTA
>NW_018242169.1:86323-88422 GCF_001263595.1 Phalaenopsis equestris
CAAAGCCTGATTGGTCATAACCGCCGAGCTCGCCGTCGGTGGCCTCGAGGGAGCCGTCGGCGGGCCTTCTAACTGAATTAATTCTGGAGGCTCGGGAAAAGTCCACTGTCGACGCCGTTGGGCTCGTCGTCAGCGCCCTAGTTCAAATCTTCACATTTTGGTCCTTTTCGCTCTACATTCGCTCCTTTTTGCATCTTTTTGCTCAAATGACCCTAATTCATCATTCCTCCAACAAAACATCAAAAATACCTTTCTTTAAAGTGCAATATCATCAAAAACAGTGTAAAATAGGTATGAAAGTCCCAACATATTTTCCTTTGGTCAAAATCCCCCAAACTTAACTATTACTTGTCCTCAAGTAATTTTAGTACTATATAAAAGTTATAATCTATTGTAGTAAAGTTTCAATTCAAAAATTCTATAAGTTTGATTTAGATAAATATCATAGTGAGATTTTCAGAAATAATTCAAGTAATTAAATTAACTCTATAGCTACAAGATTATCTAGTCATCAAGTTTAAGAGTTCTAGTCTTCTATTCATTTCAAGAATGACTATATGTTGTAATATTAAGTCACTTAGAATATTCAGATGATAGGAACTTCATGAGAACACTACTAGTAAAAGATCTAATCCATAAATATAAGTTCAGGAATGTATTTAGGTTTTCTCTTTATGTAGGTCCAGTGAAGCCAATTTTATATTAAGCATATCCTCAAGCTTCTCCACACTTTCATATTTTTTTCTTTCTTTTCTCTTTTTCATTTGGATTGCTTTCAATCCTATATATTTTTCTTTTCTTTTCAGGGATTATTTTCAATCCTTTCCTTTTCAATTTTTAAGTGAGGATTACTATATCTAGATAGCCTTTAATGATTTTGATTATCACCTTTCTTTTCCTAAATTTGAAACTCAAAGCATTCCTTTACCTTACAAATATTTCATAGCTTTTACATCATTAAGCCCCAATCTTTTCTTTTCAAATGAATTTCCAGATTCTTAATACTTCAAAATATAGTTTCCCTTACTTTAAATAGTTAACTATAGTCTTATTCTCTTATACTAAATATCTTAATCCACAAAATTAATTTTCATTACAAAAACATTCCTTTAAATCTACCAAAATATTTAAATAGCTACAAAATATAGTTACCTGAATTAAATTCACTACATAAAATCATATTAATAATTTTTTTAAAAGATTTAAATAGAGGAAATCTAATAATTAATCTTTTTTTCCCTCCCCCAAACTTAAATTTTTAAATATAAATGATATAGGTGGAAAGAAAAACTTTAAATATAAATCACACCTCAGAATTTTAGGCATTTTCATCAGTCTGAAATTTTTGCAGTCCTTCTCAAAATTTCTACTTCACCTGGTGTGTAACATTAGGGGCTTTCTACACATATAAATCATTAGAGAAATTTTTGGGTAATGAAATTTTAAAATAAGTACAAAACTAAAGCATTAAACAAACACAATATTTCACTAACACAAAGGCAATACTAAACAAAACAATTACAATTAAAATGCAAAATAAAAATCACATTACAATATAATTCATAAAGCACTAAACAATATCCATTATACTACACATGCAAATTTTAACTACCACACTAACTTTATAACAAAAATTAAAAATTATCCAATTACAACATAACAATAAAAATGAAAGTACAAATACACACAAACATCCATTTCTATTATAAAAAATTACAAAAATAAAAGTACAAGCACATCAATTACATTCAGATATCAAAATCCCAAACTATGTCTCCGTCTCCTTGATCAGCAGGTAGATTGAGTTGATACTGAGTATATTGAGGGCACTCAGGAAAAGTAACATCAGGCTCACCTTTGTAGTGTCGGGCCTGAGCTTCATAATAAGCTATCTTAAAATTAGAATGGCTCTGAAGGTACTCAATATCATAATCATGTCAATGTTCTAAACCTCCAATCCTTTCATTTATTAATTCTATACTCTTTTGTTGCAAGGTCAACTCATTTATCAAATCAGTTATCAAATCAGTCAGAGAAGAAGGAATGTCATAACTTGTAGAGGGGACATCTCTACTAGTATGTAGAGGGGACATCTCTAC
>NW_018242169.1:88463-90190 GCF_001263595.1 Phalaenopsis equestris
ATTCTCCATTTTTTATGGGATTCATAAGTTTTCAAATTAGCTTTACTAATGGGTTTCATAGGGTAAACCCATTCCTCATCATCTCCAACTTATACTCTAGAAAGTTGACAGAAAGTTGGCAAAGTGCATAAATAACATAAATAAGGCTAGGATGTCCTAGACCTCCACTTGTTTCACTCCTTGTTGTAGTCATTATATTCTTAAGAATAATCCTCCCCACATTTATATTTTTGTTATTCTAAATACATAAATTCAGAATAGCTCTATCTCTAGTTACCTCACTATGGTGATAAGTCGGTAATAGAGTAGAGGAAATAAAATAGTGTCATGCTTTAGAGGTGGCATTTAACAAATGGAAGTAGAAAAATTTACCCATTCTCGTTGCTTAATCTTCCATGTTCCTTTCCCATCAGTGAGAAAGTTGATCATATCATTCAGGGGGTCTTCCATAGTACTGAAGGATTCATAAAAGCAGCTATAAGAGTCTTAGACTTCGTAAAAGGTGTTAATAAGGGCGGCATTAAATTCAACAGGAAATCCATGCACTTGAATGATTCTGTCTTCAGAATGTCTTCAGAATAGAACACGAATAGAACACGTTGGCATAGAATTCTTTCACAATATTTGCAACAGCTTTATTGGTGGTGTAATAGAAGTATTCCCACTTCCGCTCGGTAATAACTCGTTCAATTTCTCCTCCCGGACTCTCAAAGCCTCTATCTTGTATACATTTCTTTCCTTCAAACACTGAAGTGAATCTTGATTGAGCCTTCGCATTGACGAAGCGAGACTCATCAAACTCAAGTCATCTCTTTTGTCTTGGAGCCATTTCAATCTAATCACACTTACAGAAAAATTCCAAAATATACTTCAAATATGCAAATAATGGCTTCCAAGAATAATTCTAAGAGTTCAACACTAAGTTCCATGAATTTCTTCCCAGTATTTTCTTCACATTCTAAAATTTTTCAGATCTCCTCAATGTGGAAGAAATCCATAGTGAAAATCAAATAAATCGCAGTTAAAGGTGTTTTTTTGGGATCTCTCCGTCAGCAGAGTCTTCGGCACCGTCGGCGCGCTCTATTGAAATTATATCCTAAGTCTCTGGAAAAGTCCGTCGTCGGCGGCGTCGAGGGCGCGGTCGGCTGGCTATATTAATTTGGTTCAATTCTTAGATTTTTGCAATTTTGATCAATTTCAAGCCTCAATGACATCCGTTCAATCATTATAGACATAATTTTAAGTGATTAAATGATGTACTTATCACAAATAAACTTCCACAACACAAAACAACACTTATATATAAATTCCAATGGTTACAATATACGTTACACGACACACCTAAGTTTGATATTTTCTCAAACTTAATACATCAATCCAACGTCGCAATCCAAGCCACAACACTCAAAACGCTGAAAACAAAACATCCTATGCTTACTCTCAACTTTACGGAGATCTAAAAGCATAATTCTAAAATAAAGCAAATGCAAAGTTTAAATCAAATTACATAGATAGACAGACAGGTAGCAATATAAATCTACTATTCTTTAGATTCAGTACTAGATTCTCCTCTATGATCACCCAATGATTGCACATGAATGAAGAGGTTATAGAAGGGTCGGTATGGAAATTCTTCAGTAGAATCCTCTTCTATCAATTTCATTCTCCTCATCGGCCATATCAAACTGTCTTCTATATGTCCAGAGTGAGAAAAATGTTCTTTCATC
>NW_018242169.1:90237-92268 GCF_001263595.1 Phalaenopsis equestris
AATTGCATTCATGATATTAATTGCATTCATGACATTTTGTACCTCCTTCTCCAATTTCTTAATTCTACGCAGGATCACCAGAGTCTTGTCTGGAACTAAAGGTTGAACTAGCAGGATAGGCAATAAATTTTGAGATGATTGATCCACCATAATTGTCATGTCATTTTCATCTTCATAGGCTGGGAATCTCTCAATTGGGTCCAAAGGCTTCCAAGGTAGAAGTACCTTTTCCCAATTTTCATAGGATACTTAAAATTGACTACAAAGTGAGAAAATTGTGGAAGGGTGTCCGAGCCCATATGTTGATCCATGAATGATCAGGCCCAAAACCGACTTCACAATTATTGATCCAATATCGATCGACAGTCCCATTTAGATGCAGTAGTTCAGAATAGCACTTTCTTTAGAAATTTTATCGATCTTCATTGTCGGTAAAGGATTAAGTGTTTCAAAATGGGGTTTAACAGTGTTGCAGCAAAACTAACATACCCGTTTTCTCTCATTTCCCAGTCTTCAGTTTCATCCGTTAAATATTAATAAATCTCGTTCATCTGGTTTCTTATCGAGACGAAATTTGAATAATGACAGACAAGAATGTTCTCGATCATATATAATTCATTGATCTGTGCAGGAGTAAAAGTTATCTATCTACCTCGCATATCTACCTCGGTAAAAGTTATCTATCTACCTCGCACATAGACAACTCCTTGGTTGATTCCATGTAAATTTGCACCAAATTCCTTCACCACAGGAACAACCACGGCGGCGGTAGTATAGCACAACACTTCCCATCTTTGCCGCACTATCATGTCTTCAATTGCCGTAGAGGGATTATTCAATCAGTGATTTACGAATCTTCGTTCCTTGATTAATCTTTTCTTCCCCAGTACCTTGTTGAAGATTCGCTGCGCTTCTGAACTAATAAACTTTCTCCGATTGAACACTTGCATTCTGGGATTATCAGGGGAATTGGACGCCATAGGAATGAATTTGGTGGACTTTCACTTCATTTTTGGGGGAAATATGAACTTAGGAATCCAATTTGCGAGTATAAAGGGGTAACTACCGACCAAAAAATGTCAAAAACTGCCATTCAAATTCTAGAAACCGCCATCCCGCCGGTCTCGCCATCGGCAGCATCGAGGGCGTCGTCAGCGGCATTGAGGGCGTCGTTGGCAAGCCTTCTGGATTTAATTGTCTGGACTCTCTAGAAAAACTCACCATCGGTGGCGTCGATGGCGCCGTCGGTACCCAAGGCAAAACTTGCACAGTTTCACTCTAGTCCGAATGCGTTTCAATTTTTCTCTATGGATCCAATTTTTATGATGATTCAAGGGTAAATAAGAGTAGTAGAGTTCAATACTACCACAAAATAATGATAATTTAAAATAAAAACTACTATAATCATAATAAAAATAAAAATAATTATGGGTTGTCTTCCATAAAGCGCTTGGTTTAACGTCGGCAGCCCGACCTATTCAGGTTTATTGGGGTTGATTGGAGGTTGATTGATCATTAAAACCTCTTTAAGATTTGGACTTTTACCCTCAAAATATGGTTTTAATCTGTGTTCATTTTCTTTAAATCTATTTCCAGTCTTCTGATCTTCAATTTCAACAGCTTCGTAAATATAAAATTGAGTCACAGTAAAGGGTCCTAACCAACGAGATTTCAATTTCTCAGGGAATAACTTCAGCCTTGTATTGTAAAGCAAAACTTCTTGTCCTGGTTCAAAGTTCTTCTGGTTAATCTTCTGATCATGCAATAACTTTTGTTTCTCCTTATAAATTTTTTCATTATCATAAGATTCATTTCTTAATTCTTCCAATTCATTTAATTGTTACAATCTCTTCTTACCAGCATCTTTCAAATTATAATTGAATTCTTTAATCGCCCAATATGCTTTATGCTCCAATTCTATTGGTAAGTGATAAGTCTTTCCAAAAATCAGTCTGTAAGGAGTCATTCCAATAAGAGTTTTATAAGCAGTCCTGTAAGCTCATAATGTGGTATCCAGTCTAGTGGACCAAT
>NW_018242169.1:92361-92835 GCF_001263595.1 Phalaenopsis equestris
AATGTATTTATTTCTAAAATGGGATCCTCTATCAGTGATAATCATTCTCGGCATTATGTATCTAGTGAAAATATTTTTCATTAAAAATCTTGAAACACTTTTAGCGTCAAAATGAGGTAAAGCTTGTGCTTCAATCCACTTTGAAATGTAGTCTAGTGCAATTAATATATATAAGTTCCCAAATGAAGGAATAAATTGTCCCATGAAATCTAATCCCCAAACATCAAAGATCTCAACTTCTAACATGAAATTCAGAGGCATTTCATTTCTTCTAGATATATTGTCTACTCGTTGACATCGATCACAAGTTCTTATGTATCTATCAACATTTCTAAAGATAGTAGGCCAATAAAATCCAGGTTGTAAAATTTTGTAAGCAGTTTTAACAATCCCAAAATATCCTCCAAATTCAGAATCATGACATTTCTGAATGATTAATTCAGTTTCTTCATAAATTCAGTTTCTTCATAAGGT
>NW_018242169.1:92859-93890 GCF_001263595.1 Phalaenopsis equestris
TATTTATATAAATAAGGTTCATCCCAAAAATATGCTTTCGCATCATGAATGAATTTTCTCCGTTGTTGCAGTGTCAGCATAGGTGGCAAAATATCACTTACAATATAGTTAACAATATCAGCATACCATGTTATTTTCCACTCATTAATATTATAAAGTTGTTCATCAGGGAAACTATCTGTAATTTAATTGTAGGTGTCAAATAATTCATGGTTTTCTAATCTCGACAGATGATCAGCAATTTGATTATCAGTTCCCTTTTGATCAAATTCTTGCATCAAAAGTATCCATCTAATTAACCTTGGTTTTGCATCCTTCTTTTGCATCAGATATTTAATGGCAGAGTGATCAGTGTGCACAATAAATTTAGTCCCAATTAAATAAGATTGAAGTTTGTCTAAAGCATACACAATGGCTAATAACTCTTTTTCAGTAACAGTATAGTTAATTTGTGCATCATTAAGAGTTTTACTAGCATAGTATATAACCTTAAAAATCTTTTCATACCTTTGTCCAAGAACAGCTCCAATAGCATAATCACTAGCATCACACATCAGTTTAAATGGTTTCTCCTAGTTAGGTGAAACTATAATAGGAGCTGTCATTAATTTTTTCTTTAATAACTCAAAGGTATTTAAACAGTTTTCAGTAAATTCAAATTTCTTGTCCTTCTTTAAAAGTTGGCATAGAGGTTTAGTAATTTTTAAAAAATCTTTAATAAAACGCCTGTAAAAACAAACATGGTAAAAACCAACATGTCCAAGAAAACTCCTAACCTCTCTTACATTAGTAGGAGGTGTTAGTTTATATATAACTTGAATTTTTGTAGGGTCTACTTCTATACCATTTTCCAAAATTTTATACCCTAATACAATTACTCCTACAATCATAAATTGACATTTCTCCCAATTTAGAACCAAATTAGTTCTTTCGCATAACTCCAAAACTTTTTTCAAGATAATTTAAGCATGCGTCAAATGATGTTCCAAATACAGATAAATCATCCATAAATACTTTCAATCTATCATCAA
>NW_018242170.1:0-332 GCF_001263595.1 Phalaenopsis equestris
TGTTGGGATGGTGTGGGTACAATTAATTTAGATTTAGTGGAGGTTTGGAGGATGTCCTACTTTGGCCTTGAAGTTGAGCTTCAAAATTGAACTCGAGTAATGGCTTTGAGTGGCTAGAGATGGTTTTGTTAAGCTCAAGAGGTCTCTAAGAAGCTCTGGAAGAAATTTTACAGAGTCTCCCCAAGAAAATTCAAGCTTTCTCTTTTTGGCCATGGAGGGGGAGTTTAATTAAAATGGCCTAGGCTGGCTACGAGGGCCAATTGAGGGGCGAGGCCAATTGAGGGGTGCTTTTGGTTTCTTATGTGGAGGAAAGAGAAGCTCCAATGAGAAGC
>NW_018242171.1:0-423 GCF_001263595.1 Phalaenopsis equestris
TAACTCTAAATCCTTCCTATAACCAAACACTCCCTCAGTGCGCGGTACACAGAGGAATAAAGAAGTTTGGGACATCTCTGTACGTTACAATCCCACCATTGCCTTTCCCGCTAAATCCAGATTTAGGAAAATCAGGGTGTGATGGAGAGGCATGCGAGCGATAACAAAATAAATCAGCCACACAATCAGATTTAATAAATCCAAATTTACATCGTAAAAGAGACGGGATAAAATAAAAAATAGACAAAACACACAAAAATTCAATTTAACGAAGCGTTGGATTTAATTTTCATTTGTTTATATTTGGCTGAATTTAATTTTAATCCCTGGCTAAATCCTGTTAATAGCATGCTACTAAACACTGCCCTAGTCACAACCAAATCACTCGAACAGGGAAAGTGAGAGCTTGGTCCATGAGTTCTC
>NW_018242172.1:0-885 GCF_001263595.1 Phalaenopsis equestris
TTGTTTGCTTAGTACAAGTAGCTTCGCTTTCATCAGACTGCACATAAGAGAATAAAATGTTAAACTCAATAGACAGTTTAAAAAACAAACCTAAACTTCCTTCTATAATAAGGATTCATTAGTTTTAAAGAAACATTCAACCCTAGCTCAAAGAACAACCCTAAACCCTAATAATGACAACTCAACAAAAAAACCTAAAATCATACACCTCTACAAACATGCACCTCTAAAAAGTTGACTATTTCTAATTATCTATTGAGCTGTGATTACTGGAGTTTATAGTAGGATATTTACTTCATTGTTTTTATAAAACCTAAAATCATGCACCTCTACAAACATAACTCAACATACATACACCTCCAAAAATACGGCTAGATCCTAAAAATAAGAGAACCCTAACAGCAAACAATATTAAAGAAAACCCTAAAAAAATATAATAATAAAACATCTCCAAACACACCTCCACTTTAAGGTCCACTTCTTTCCTGGCAGGATAACTCTCATCTTCTCCTTCTGCGTCATACATAAACTGGCAATCTCTGTACTCGTACTCCATCATTAAACCCTAGCTGCTTAAATAGCATGATTCGCGCATGCACCAATTTTAAATCATGTACATCGCAGATACACTCAGGCTACACGCGCGGTTCCAATTCGACTGGCTTAATCGTCCGTTACATGGCAGTTACACGAAGAGTGTAATCTCTATTCCATGAGGGTTACAAGCGCGGTTCTACGATGATGGCTTCATAGTTTGTTACATCGCAATTATAATCAAGTCACACAAATGACATAACTCTTCTTCCGCGGCGACAATGTTATACGGAAGTTACAATTATGTTATAGGCGTGGTACAGCGGGAAGGGTACACCTGGGTTACAAATG
>NW_018242173.1:0-2176 GCF_001263595.1 Phalaenopsis equestris
GGATATATGTACATGAACAACTAATATTTACATAATTAACGTCTATACAAATTTTCATGAGGACATAAAAAAAAACCAGCATTCCTGTGGAGAAAATTTTACGCACGTCAGTCATATGCAGTGCTGCCTATATCAGATAGTTTATTTAAAGTGAATTGAGAGGTTATATCTGTGTTATGCTCGTTGTAATCTCCTTATAATATATTTGTGCCTTCTAGTAAGTTTCAAGTTTCTGTTTTCATATATTTGTAAGTTACAGGTAGATTATTGGGAAGTTACAAGAAGCATATCGCAGATATAACCTCCCAATATCATCTAAATAACCTCCCTGACGTACGCAGTGTTGTGTACATCTCACATGCGCAATTTTTTTCATTCCTGTGGCCCTGTCTTTTTGAAGTGAAATATATATTTTATGCATAAAATTAGAAAAGATATATGTGTATGTAAAAATTGAATAATAGGGTATTTGCATACATACCAACCAATTCTTACATATTTACATATCTAACCTTTGAACTTTAATTTTTACCTCTATAACACCCAAAATTTTCATGACACCAAAAATATTATCACATTTTATGCAAAGCTAAAATACATGCATGAAATTTTGGAATTTAGTTGTTTGATATACAAACATGTAACAATTGAGTGTAAATCTTCCTAAATAATTACACTAAATTAGATTACAAGTAATAACTATATTTTTTACCTAATATTTATTGGATTGAAGAGTTATGCTTTTTATTATTTTAAAGAAAAAGGAAAAATGATTGGTTTTTAATTTCATCAAAATATTTCTCTTTTAACTTTGTACTGTTTATTTAAAACTTATTTCAAATGATATTGATTCAAATCTTATTAGTATGATTATATTTTCATCTGCTTTGAATGTTCTATCGTATAGTTTGAATGTAGTTTAAACACACTGAATCGAATATAGATAGAGTACAGTAGTTGTGTTGTTAACTATCTTTTTATATGGTTAAGTTATGACATCTCGAATTGTCCACCTTGGCCAAGTGGTCTCACAGGTTTTCCCCATTGGTGTATGTACACACCAAAATTGTCAGTGTTAATCTTAAGGCAATTGAACGACCCCAATGACAATCACAAATTTGAGGCAACCTGCAGTCCAATAAGCGACCGCGTGATCAAAATCTATCAACACACTATTGCGAGAGATTTAATTACCAGACCACACATCCAGTCCTACCGACCACGACACATGCAAGAACTTTCGATCAAAAGCTAGTTGGTCAACCCGCTTTTACTACGACGAGCAAGATCTCCATTCGACTGTGTACCTCAGTCGACTGACATTTACTTCTTAAGGTGCAATCGTCACTCAGCCGATTGCCTCAGTCGACCGAATTCAAACAAAATGACAAACCAATTAATGTCATATTAGTATTCAAATATGTTATAACATCTATACAATTATTTAAAATGTCAATTGTATTGATAATGGTTTTTATGATTGTTTCATCTTTTATGTAATTGTATAAATACGCCCTTATAAGTAGGAGACAAAATGACAAATAAAGGGACCTCTCTCTCGGCTCACTCCACATGAAACTCTTGACTTAATCTACTCACCATCTTTTTCTCTTTCCTCCTTCGTCTGGTTCTAACTATCGAGGTGTCTTCATGAAGGACAATTTAGAATTTAATAGTGTAACATCCCTATAGGTCACTGATTTGAAGTGTGCTCCATTACGAGCACACTTAATTTTGGAGTTTCCAATGAAAGCTCACACTATTACACAAAAAACATCTCGATGTTTTAAAGTTTAAGGGAGTTCACAATCTCCCTCGTTTAAACAGTTGACATCATCGTCAATTCTCGTATCCCAAAATCATCCACCATGAAGATAGGATTCTAGAGGTGACCCCTGTAGATTCAATTGGCGGCTATCACCACGTAGCACTTTATCTCATCATCGGTTCAAGAGGTGGCTCGCAAGACTCGTTACTTTGTTCTGTATGACAACTAGTTCCCACATTACTACTGGTGTTTTGCTCTGCTACCATTTGTGACAGCGTGAACTCTCACCCATAAGGCATTGTTCGCTTTGGCCAAATGGACTCACGATTTTACCTTGTTGATGTAACCCATCATAGGAATGCTCCACGACAAGCATGCTTAACTCTGAAGTTTCAAATGAAAGTTCAC
>NW_018242174.1:0-399 GCF_001263595.1 Phalaenopsis equestris
TAGAATTGAGTGGAATGTACGTAAAATGTCCCTAAAAAAAATCCAATCATAAGTATAAATTTAATGCAATGCTTCGCATCACCTCTTCTCCTCCATACTAAACAAACCATTGTTGTTTTTTCTAATGAAATCATTATTGTCATATAAACCTTTTTTTTGCATTTATTACAGCTTAACCCCAATCATGAAATCATTTAATGTCTCGGCATCTTCCGAGTGATCTATATATAAGTAATGGTAGTTATTGTGTTTCTATTAATTGATATCATTAATGAATATTGTACTAATTCAAATATAATTAGTTCATAATTAAAAGGCTGGTTAAGGTAATAAATTATATATTTTTCATTTTTATCACAAATATACCTCCATGCTAGAGATTTAAAGGTCTCCATTTAT
>NW_018242175.1:0-811 GCF_001263595.1 Phalaenopsis equestris
CTATTGAATTGTATGCTTACTTCCTGGGTTTTATTCTTATTAAATTGGAATGAAGAATGTATCCCACAGTTCGAGATTTTGGACTTTTAGTAGCTTTATAGGATTAAAGTGAATGAACTATTTTGATTGCATTTCAAGGTTAATGGGCTATTATTAACTGTATTTTTTCAAAGATGGTGTTTCCTTTCTGAAATTCAGAATGCCTTTAGAACAATTGGTAAGAAAATTAATTTGAAGTATCCATATTTTTATTTATGCATGTCCATATGAAAAATATGAAAGTCCATGTGAAAAATATGAAACTGGCCATTGTTGTTTCAGTTTCACAGAATCATATATGTTATTCTAGTATGAGAAGGTTAGAGGCATTCATACATGTAAAAACGTAGTGACGGTGGTTTTTTTTTATGAGATTTTAAAGACTTAATTGTTTTGATTGAACATATGAATTACTTTGTGTTCAATATATAAAAAGTCAAATAAGAATTTTGTGGTATGTATGTCAATAACTTGCTTCCCAATTTCTCGTGTTATTTGATAATTATGCAAACCTTTTCTACTAGAGTGTTTAGTATACTCCTCTACTTATCATATAACATTTGAAATAATAGAACGAGCTTCTAGATACGACAAAAAAGGGCAGCACAAGGGACAACACATCGTTTTCTATTTGTGTTATATGAATGACAGGTTGTGCCAAAAGCTAAGAAATTACGTATGGTGGCATCGTTCCTGATGTAGAGAAGAAACTTAATCTAATGTTTAGCGGTGTTGTTGCAATGGGTAATAATGCATGGACTCCTTAGGAATC
>NW_018242176.1:0-1765 GCF_001263595.1 Phalaenopsis equestris
TAAATAAAATTTTATTAATAAAAAATTCCAAAAATTATGAAATATATAATATTTAATTTTTTAATAAAGGATTTTATGCTTTTATAAGGTCTATAATTACCTTCCAATGTGATTTTAGACATCTTTTAAATTTTAAATTTTAGTTAAATACATATTTATGCCTCATAAACTTATATATGATATTTAAGTAATAATTAACTTCAAAATAAGAATTATGAAATAATTAATAAATCACATCAAAATATTTAAAACTTAATCGAAATCATGCTTGGTTAAATTTGAACATGAAAATAATAAAATCTTCACAACTTCAGCATAAAACCTAAATTTAACTAATCACACAGACTCCACACTCATAAAAAATGGTTTGTTGGGTCACCGACCCTATGTTTAAATTAAATTAACTTTGATTGTGATGGTTGTGTTTAGTTTGTTATGATTATGATTTTTGTGATGACCTGCTAAACTTAATATTAGAGCGGTTTATGCATTAGGCTTAATATCAGGACAATTATTTAGTTATTTATGAAACCTATTTTATTTAGGTGGCCATGCTTAGTGAGAGAACCATCAAATCATAAATAAATATAAATTGGTATGCCTGTTTATAGGTGCTAAAAAAACAATGGCTATATAATAATACATTGAGAAGGGGATTTAATATTGTAACGTGGTGCTAGGTCGAAGTAATCTTTTGTGATATTATTTTCTTGAGGTGTGTGTGATGCTCATATATTTTCTACATAGACATAGTAAACATATGATTTAATTTCCTCACGATTGAATATGTTGTAGAGATAGATGAGTGTGTCTATCATTGTTGGTTGGCTATGGTCTTTTGATAGTCTAAAGTGGGATCCACTTAGGATGGAACAAGAATTAATCTCAACACGATAAAAGAACAAGGATGAACATGAACTCAAATCAAAGGTGAGGATGAACCTCAACTCAAATCAAAATCAAAGGATAAACCTCAATAGTCAAATCAACCCTAAAAGATGACTATCAAAACAAGAATGAACCACAAATATACCAAAATATGAGTTGAAGGCATCCAACCAACCAACGAGTATATCTTAGGTCTAAGTCGGATTTTATAAGAGGCAGATGGTCAGTTGCCTCATTTATCTCTTTTTTTGTGGTGTTTGATGGTTCGCTCTCACGACAACCGAGAATGAACCTCAACAATCCATTATGTCCTTGATTTTTTAGGAAATCTTAAAAAGAACATGGGGCTAACTAGTCGTACTAAAATAAATATATCAAATTTATCATTTATTGAGGCTAAATTCTATCATTCCAATAACTTATGTGTTCTTATCTCTTAATTAGAAACATGATCAACAAATTACAATTGAATGACAATACATTCATCTCATTCAAACCACAATACTGCAATGCACAATTTTGTCTAAAATTTCATAATAGTCAATTTTATTGTCTAAATATGCATTTTTATCTAACACATAATCAGTGATAGTTGTCTTCATTTCCTCAAACCAATTTTTAGTGTGAAATTTATACTTGCTCACATAAAATATTGGTCAGATATTCAAAACTCGTATAGGTCCCCAAAAAAAGTCATTTAGTTTCAGAATATTCATTGTGTTATCCAGACCATAAATTCAAAAAGTAGATCTTTACGTGAGTTTAAATAGTGAATTCAACGATGAAACTAATTGCATATTTAGGAAAACATAAATTTAATTTAAACTAAGTTAGAACTTCTTTTTCAATATTGTTTTCAAGAAAAAAGCAAAGAAAT
>NW_018242177.1:0-1768 GCF_001263595.1 Phalaenopsis equestris
TCACCCAGAGGAAGCCAACAATGGGATCGCATCTTCTGTGTCCTGGACCGATGGGATCGCGGCTTACATTAGTGCGATACAATCGCAAATTGATCTTGTTGAGGATTGCGGCATACAATGCTCCAAGACCTCGCTGGCGTGAAGCGTTTGGGATCATAGTGAACAGAAACCTGCAAGCTTTAATCGTGACTCGATCCACTCAAGTTGACCATGTTGGGGAGCCGACGGGGTCGTGGTTTACATTTGCACGATACAGTCGCAACTTGAGCTTGTTGTGAGCTAACCCGATCAGCATACATTTCTTCATATATCTTCTTATTTAAACTGCATCATATATTGGTGATTTGAGGCAGCATACTGGATCGCAGCGTAAGAGGAGTGACTCCTAATCGAACCACGCCAGCCAATTGTGCCAACGCAGGGTTTCAGGATACAAAAATTTTTTTGCCTACGTGATTGAAAATTTTCCCAAGACTAAAGGCATTCAAGAAAATAGATAATTTGAAGAAAAAATAGGATAAAGAACTGGAGCAATTTAAATCTGGTATAGAGGAAAGGTTTTCTATCATTGACAACCGATTTGAGAGCTTAAAGGAGATGTTGAAGAAGGTTATTGAGATGCAATACAAGACCCCACCAGTGGTTCAATTTGCAAACCCTATCTAAGGGTTGACCAGATATTCCTTGGCTAAATCGAAAGGGAAAAAAAAATGGACGAGAAGAATATGAGAAGCGTTGGGGATCACAGCGAGCAGAGACCTGCAACCTTTAATCGTGACTCGATCCGCTCTAGTTGAGTTTGTTGTGAGCCGGCCGAATCACTGCATACAGTTTTTCATATATCTTATGATTTAAACTGTCATATATTTGTGATTTGAGGAAGCATACGGGATCGCAGTGTACGAGGCGTGACTCCTGATCAAACCACGCCAGCCAGCTGAGCCAACGACGAGGTTTCAGGGCACTTTTTTTTTTTTTGGCCTTCGTGATTGAAAATTTCCCTGAGAGTAATGGCAAGCAAGCAAATAGATGATTTCTAAAAGAAATAGGAGGAAGAAGTTAGGCAAATTAAATTTGGTATAGAGAAAAGGTTTGCTATCATTGAAAACCGATTCGAAAGTTTGGAGGTTATGTTGAGGAGGCCTATTAAAATGAAATCCAAGGCCCCGCCGGCCGTTCAATTTACAAACCCTTGTCGGCGTTTAAAAGGGGGAGAAGTTACGTTTGGGGGTTTGAAAGAAAAAAAGATCGTATGAGAGGAATATGAAAAATAAAGCATCCACCTTCAAGAGCATCCTCCCAAGGCTCCGATTGGGTGCAAATTAAAGATTTCTAATGGAGGTGATTTGATCGAAACATAAAAAAGAGATTATGCAAGAGGTAGGGAGGAGCACGAAAAAGAAAGGAAATAAGCAGGGATGGAGTAGGGCTATGATCGAAAGGAGTTTTACCCTCGATATATGTGGAAATAGAGGAGGGAGAGGAAGTTGGGGTGGAGATGTTGGGGTTAAAAAGTAGAACATGCCGATATTTGAAGGAGAAGACGCGCATGGGTGAGAGTATCGAGGGGAGCAATACTTCATGATGAATGTTCTAGATGGGAAGGGGAAACTCATGGTTGCAAGGTTATGTTTGGAGGGGAAAGCCCTGGCTTGGTTTCAATAGAGGGAGGCTAGATTCATGATTCGTTCGTGGGATTAATTTAATGATTGTTTGTTGGAACGTTTTTGAGACATTCGGGAAGGAGTCATACACGAGCAATTCTACC
>NW_018242178.1:0-541 GCF_001263595.1 Phalaenopsis equestris
CTAGAAGATCTAAAAAGAGCTCAAAAGAGGATCTACTGGTCCTAGTTGGGATCAAATTAAAAACATCATAGATGCATCAACGAATTGGTGGAAGAAAAAATTAGAAGTCAAATCTATCTAAAGACATATATATTTAAATTTTCCTTTAGTGCACTCCTATTATACATAACTTCTTCATTTTGATATTATGAATGAGAGACTATACCAAGTGCTAAGAAATTTAAGTTTGGTGGAATTGAACCAGAGCTAGAGGAGAAGTTAGATGTTATGTTTGGTTCGGTTGTCACGACTGGTGAACATTATTGGACAACTTAGGGCTCAAAGAGCCTAGAAAGAGTCTGATTGATCTTACTGATATATCACCGCAGGGGAGAAATGATACTAATGAATCAAGCAATGCACGGGCGCCACCATATTCAAAAGGAAGGGCCAATCTTACCAAAAAAATAGATCATGCGTACTTAAGAAGCCATGTATATGACCTAGTAACATCATGCACGAATTTTTCTTCTAGCAACACCAATGCACAACAATATTCATC
>NW_018242179.1:0-1466 GCF_001263595.1 Phalaenopsis equestris
GAGAATGTTCCTGTCTGTCATTATTCCAACTTCATGCCAACAAGAAATCTGATGAATGAAATCTACCAATATATGATGGACGACACTGAAGACTGAGAAATGAGAGAAAACGGGTATGTTAGTTTCTCTGTAGCACTTCTAAACCCTGTTTCCAAACATTGTCACTTCTTCATTTCTGCAAAATTATTACCGACGATGAGGATTGGTAAAGTTACTAAAGAGAGTGTTATTCTAATTACTTTATTTAAATGGGACTGTCGATTGATATTGGATCGATAATTGTTAAGTCGTTTTTGGGTCTGATCGTTCATGGATCAACTTATGGGCTTGGACATCCTTCAACAATTTTCTTACTCTGCAATCAGTTCCAAGTATCTTATGAGAATTGGGAAAAGGTATTTCTACCTTGGAAGCCTTTGGACGCAACTGAGAAGTTCCCAGCCAATGAAGATGAAAATGATATGACTATTATTGTGGATCAATCGTCTCAGAATTCACTTCTTATTCAGCCTTTAGTTCCGGACAAGACACTAGTGATCCTTCGTAGAATCAAGAAACTGGAGAAAGAGGTACAAAATGTTATGAATGCAATTAATAATATCTTTTTTTTTTATCATCTAGACTAGAGGATGAAAGAGCATTTTGATCACTTTGGACATATCAAAGGAAGTTTGATATGATTGATGAGAAAGATGGGATTGATAGAAGAGGACTCTACTGAAGAATTCTCATATTGACCCTTCTATAACCTCTTCGTTCATGTTCAATCGATGGGAAATATCAGGGGAGAAACAAGCACTGAATCGGAGGAGTAGTAGATTTACTTTACTACCTATATTTCTATATGTGTGATTTTATTTGAACTTATGTGTTTTAATTTGCTTTTGAATTTTTCTTTTAGATCTCAATATAGTTGAGATTGAGCATAGAATGTTTGTTTTTAGCGTTTAGAGTGTTGTGGCTTGGATTGCCACGCTGAATTGAAGTATCAAGGTTGAGAAAAAAACAAAACTTATGTGTGTCATGTAACGTGTATTGTAACCCTTGGATTTTATATATAATTGTGCGGTTTTGTATTGTGAATGTTTATTTGTGTTAGTAAATCATTTAATCACTTAAAATTTATGTTTAGAATGATTAAACGAATGTCGACGAGGCTTGAAATTGATCAAAATCGCAAAAATTTGGAAATTGAACCAATTTTGAAAATCTCGCCGACGACGCCATCGGCGCCGCCGACGACGGATTTTTCCCGAGACTTAGGCTATTTAATTCAATAGAGCTCACTGACGGCGCTGAAGACCACGCCGACGGTGAGATACCGAAAAAACACTTTTAACCATGATTTTGACCAGTCAACCGACACTATTCATCATCCCCTTCCTCTTAAAAAATGAAAATTTTGATTTACGGCTTGAGGATCTTAGATTTGGGGAGATTTCACGGCATTTAGACACCGGAATTTA
>NW_018242179.1:1619-2118 GCF_001263595.1 Phalaenopsis equestris
TAGAAGCCATTATTTGCATATTTGAAGTATATTTTGGAATTTTTTATAATTTTGATTAGATTGAAATGACTCCGCGACAAAAGAGGCGACTTGAGTTTGACGAGTCTCGCTTCATCAATGCAAAGGCTTAGTTTAGATTTACTTCAGTATTTCAATGAAATAAATGTATTCAAGATTGTGTTTTTGAGAGTCTGGGAGGAGAAGTTGAACGAGTCATTACCAAATGGAGGTGGGAAAATTCCTGTTATACCATGAATAAGGCTACTGTGATTATTGAGAAAAAATTTTAGAATTTTATGATAATGAGTTCTATTCTAAGGACGGAACCGTTCGAGTAAGAGAGTTTTTTGTTCAGTTTAGTGTCGCCCGCATTAACTCTTTTTATGAAGTCCCAGACTCCTACATCTGCAATTATGAAACCTTTAGTACAATGGAAGGTCCGCTGAACGATGTCATTAACTTTCTCACTGATGGGAAAGGGACATGGAAGATAAAGCAG
>NW_018242179.1:2281-4333 GCF_001263595.1 Phalaenopsis equestris
GAATTATTTATAAGAATATTTTGACCACGACAAGGAGTGAATCAGGTGGAGGTTTGGAACATCCTTGCCTCATTTATGCACTTTGCCAACTTTCTGGAGTTGAAGCTGAAAATGATGAAGAATGAGTTTACCCTATGAAACCCATTAGTGAAGCTAATTTAAAAACGTATGAATCCCACGAAGCATGGAGATCTGGGAGTAGGAGTAAAGAACCTTCTACTAGTAGAGATATCCCCTCTACTAGTTATGAGCTTCCTTCCTCTATTTCCTCTACCCTTTACAATTTAATGAATGAGTTAACCTTGCAGCGGAAAAGTATAGAGAAAATAAATGAAAGAATTGGGAGATTAGAACGTAGACATGATCATGATAGTTCGTATCTACAGAGGCATTCTGACTTCGAGATAGCTTACTACGAAGCTCGGGCCTGACACTATAGAGGTGAGTCTGATGTTACTTTTCCTAAATGCCCCTGTTTTACTCAGTATCAGCCCAATCTACCTGTTGACCAGGGAGACGAGGATATAGTATGAAATTTTGATATATGATAGTGATTAATATACTGTTGTTTTGTGCTTTTGTAATAGAGATAGATGTTCATTTGTTTGTACTTTCATTTTATTGTCTATTTTATTTTATGTTTGCATAAATGTTTAGTGTTGTAGTTTAAAAATTAAATTTGTAGTTGTAATAGACTTTAATTAATAAGTACTTTATAAAATTGTAATGTGATGTGATTTATTTTTTTTTGCATTGTGATGTATTTGTAGTTGTTTTTATTTAGTATTCTGATGTGTTAGTGAAATATTGTGTTTGTATAATGTTTAGTTTTGTACTTATTTCCAAATTTCAATGCCCAGCAACTTCTCTAATAATTTATATGTATAGAAAGCTGAAAGCTCCTAAGACCAATTGAAGTAAAATTTTGAGAAGGAACTGTAAAAATTTCAAAATGATGAAAATGCCTAAAGTACTGAGGTATGATTTATATTTAGAATTTTTCTTTCCACCTGTATCATTCCATATTGAAAAATTTAGGTTTGGGGGAGGGAAGAAAAAGATTAACTATTATATGTTCTCAATTTAAATATTTTCAAAAAATTATTAATATAATTTTTTGTAGTGAATTTAATTTAGATAAGTATATTTTGTAAATATTTAAATAATATGGTAGATTTAATGGAATATTTTTGTAAGGAAAAGTAATTTTGTAAATTAAGATATTTAGTATAAGAGAATATGACTATAGTTAACTATTTAAAGTAAAGAAAACTATATTTTGAAATATTAAGAATCTTAGAAATTCATTTGAGAAGAAAAGATTGGGGCTCAATGATATAAAAGCTATGAAATACTTAGAAGGCAAAGGAATGCTTTGAGTTTCAAATTTAAGGAAAGAAAAGTGAAGTTCAAAATTATTAAAGGCTATCCAGATATAGTAATCTTCACTTGAAAAAGAAAAAGAAAGGATTGACAACAATCCCTGAAAGAAGAGAAAAATATATAGGATTGAAAGCAAACCAAATGAAAAAGAAAAAAATATATAAGTGAGGAAAAGCTTGAGGAGATGTCTAATCAATAATTGGCTTCACTTTGACCTACCTAAAGGGAAAACCTAAATACATTCCTGAACTTATGTTTATGGAATAGTATCTTTACTAGTAGTGTTCTCATGAAGTTCCTATCATTTGAATATTCTAAGTGACTTGATATTACAACATATAGTCATTCTTGAAATAAATAGAAAACTAGAACTCTTAAACTTGATGACTAGATAGTCTTGTACCTACAGAGTTAATTAATTACTTGAAATTTTTTTGAAATTCTTATTATGGTATTTACTTAAATCAAACTTATAGTATTTCTGAATTAAAGTTTTCCCATAGTAGATCATGACTTCTATGTAGTACTAAAATTACTTGAGGACAAGTAATAGTTAAGTTTGGCAGATTTTGACCAAAGAAAAATATGTTGAGATTTTCATACCTATTTTACATTGATTTTGATGATAATGCACTTTAAAGAAAGGTAATGCACTTTAAAGAAAGGTAT
>NW_018242179.1:4464-5413 GCF_001263595.1 Phalaenopsis equestris
CCCTGAGAGCCCAAAATTAAATATTCTAAAGGGCCCCCGACGGCATCATCAAGGCCACCGATGGCGAGAACGACAGTTCTCTCAATAGATGCATTGAATGTGGACGATTTTTGAAGGGACGCTTAGGTAACTTTTGAAAACTCTTCTAAAAATTTAAGAGAAACATTTTGGAGGTCGAAAAGAGGGAGTACAGAGTGTTCAGAGAGTGTCAAGAGATCTACGGGAGTCTAGGGGAGTGTAATTTAGGGTTAGGTATTGTGATGAATTCTTCAAGAAATTGTAAGAGTGGAAGGAAAGTGAGAGATTTTTTCCTCCTTTCCGCTTCAAAGGAGAATTCTGTGTGCTGTAAAGAAAGAAAGAGATTCAGAGGAACTTCGATGAGTTACTTGGGGAGGAATTCGAGATAAGTTGTATTTACTTATTATAGTTTGTATGACTTTGCTTTTGTATGACTTTGTTTTTATATATGAAATTCAAGCTTTGTCGTATATTCTCCATGAGTTCTGAGTAGTTTTCTCTGTCTTTCTCCTTGTCTTGAGATCTTATGAAATGGTGATTTGAATTGGTTGTGCCATGAGAATTTTAAAGAAGTTGTGATGATCTTTTCACTTCAATTTTAATTTACTTTCACTCTGACCAATTGATTTGTTAAAATATGTTGAGTTTTACAACAAAAGTGAATATTACGTTCAAGATTTAGGGAGGTCAAAGTCCATGAAAACTGGGTGCAAATAAATAGGGAAATAAAAATTATCGGGCGTAGAATTGGGGATTTTAGAGTGACAGACTAAAATCCTCAATACAATCCTATCATTTGGGTGCTGAAGTGTAGATGTTAGCCCTCAGGCCAAGGGAACGTGGGAGCTCCAAAGTGAGAGCCGGTATCCTCCCAGCCTAGCCGCAGATTCAGTAACCAAGCATAGGATTAGTCAATGTTCTTTATGCCTGG